>NW_016920609.1:190110-266123 GCF_001483705.2 Eufriesea mexicana
AGGGAAAGAAAGTAAGAGAGAGCGAGAGGAGGAGGTATCGTTAGGAGCCAGGTTTACAACCGGAGAAATAGAGATCGATCGAATTTACCGCCGTTTCAGTCGTTGGACAATGTCGACTGTTTTATTAGCTGTTTAGAAGGAGAAATAGAGACCTATTAACACTTTAACAATTTATCTGCTGACAGTCACGGGCAGAGTGTCAAGTACTATACACGGACTAATTACTAACGAGATACGTATACAACGTGTTCTTTATACATTTTTTATTACGTATCGAAGTGTTTTCGAACATAAAAAAACATTTTATGGACATTTTTTGGACCTGGTTTCGAAATTTTATCACAATGTGAATGGGGTAACACTAAACGTACCAAGCTGGGTGAAATGACAAATGACGTGTCAAAGAATGTTTATGACAGAGTCGAGTGAAAGTTTAGGGATGCATTCACAGTGGTTGAAGTACCTGGTTGCATGGGAGAGGGCATAATTGAGAAAGAAAGCCTGAGTATGAAAGAGAACAGAATGAATGGTTAAAAGTAAGGGTGCAACAGTGTGCACAGTCAGTATTGGAAGGACAGTTTGCAAGGGTAGTTTATCAGTTACAGTTTGGAAAGTCAATTTATGGAAGTCAAATGTAAGAGTCAGTTTTAAGAAAGATCAGAAAAGTGTGCCCTTAGCGAATCTCTCTTATTTTATAGCCAGTCTCTGTCATTCTATTTATAAGATTATTTTGTTCTATCAAGAAGCCGACAAGACTATCTTAAGTCAATCCACCCAAAAACGATCCTACATACCTTATGTACCACAAGAGGTCATTTAACTTCTTACGAAATTTACGTATTTTTCTGCAGTTCTCCTATCGATATCGAGTGAGTGAGGTCTAGATCGCGAGTGTCCTTGTTCTTCCGTGGTATCATCTTGCGTCCCGAGACCAAGTCGAAGGAACGAGGATACGCGCGTTAGATCCGTCCATCTACCTGTGGTGCCTCTTTCTCCTATAACTGTATATCCTCGTATCTATATCTATCTATATCGTGGAACCACGCCAGTCCGGATGAACAAACGTTTCCTCGGCATCGACGAATGCAGAAGGCAGGAGCAAAAGGTAGCAGGCTCGTCAAGGCGACTTCCTGATGTTAATTAAAAAGCTGTCTGTGTGCATTAGCGGTATTGAACGTAACGTGATAATCCTACGCGTGCCAGCACAAATCTGGGTTAATCGGCTTAACAGCTCGGCCGAGAAAGAAACCGGCTGGCGAAAAAAGGACGATAAACCAGCCTCGAGCTAACAAAACGCGCGCCTCTGCAAGGACGTAATCGAGCTGCACGTCAGTCAATTCGCGGCATCGATATTTCCTCCTTCATTCTTCCTTTTTTCTTCCTCTTTTCGTCCCCTTCTCTTCTACATACGCTACAAGGAACGTGGTACTAATTCGTTTTGCGGATCGTGCATATGGCGCGAGTCGTACTCGCGTATCGTGCTCGTCTTGTTACGTTACGTAGCGATGGGCTCGACACGCCTCTCTTAGAGATCAGCTCCTTTTGTGCTTGGTGTAACATTACGCGTCGTGATTCTCCAGCGGATAATAAAAGTGTTGCATTAACGCTCGATCAGCGGATACCGTGATGAATTTCGCTGATAGCCGAGGCGAACGTACTTTTTGCAAACCGAGGTGTCCATTGACGATGAAGGAATTCGCGTGGCGCTGCGCGAAAAATTTGACTCGTTTGCTGAAGCCTGGAGTTTTCTTTCATTTCTCTTGCGCGCGCGCGCAAGTGCGTGGAAGCAATTCGATATTGAAATTAACCACTTGCGCTGGAAAGATGTGTCACGCACGTCGTAATGCTTTTGTCACGGAATCGCAAACAACGTGGTATACACGTCGTTAGGCAATTATTACCGAAATACTGGACCGTTCTGACACGCGCGTTTATGAATTTCTTGCCACTGTAAGTGGTTAAAGGGGATTGAAATTAAAGGCAGGAAAAGCGAAGCGAAGGTAAAATTAAATTGGATGGAAAAGGATTGGATGACGATGCGGACTCGAGCATCGTGAATTTGATCGATTACAGTTAAAATGTGGGATTTATAAATTAAATTCGACCGATTCGATTAACGAGTTTCCCGTTACTTTAAAAATTATTAATAAAGCGTATTCGAACCCGCGTTGAAGCCATCGCTACGCGAATCAAGGATGATGGATCAACCGAGATGTAATCCTCGATAAAATCAGGATCAAAGTAACTATAAGTGAGAGACAGTCGTCTGCGCAGAAAGAAGTTACATTTATGAATTTTGCATAAAAATCGCGTGATCCTGGCAAGTGGTATCTGCCAAGCGCGGTTTCAACGTTGCGGGAAAAAGATCTGACGCGATACAAATTGGAACTTGATGTAAATTATTTTTGACACCAGCGAGACCTCCATCCCGACTAGCGAACGTGAACGAAGGATAAGAAAAGTATAGAAGAAATTAATTATTCGAATGAAAAATGACTAAAAGGTTATTCGGTTTTTTACGCGGGAAAAGAAGGCCAGGCATAAGCGAATTATGGCACGACAGTCACTGGCAGAAGGGGAAAAAGAAAAAACGAGCAGCAAGAAAAAATGACGTTTTTGCGCAGGAATTTAACGGAAACCTTGGACGTCAGCTGAATGTCAAACATAAATACCGTAAAGGTAATGGGTACTAGAAGCAGAAATCGATCAGCATAATAAACCTCAACGTTCCACGATTATTACGTGATTGCAAGGCCAGGGAATCGGCAGGTTTCTACGGATTACGCTTCGCTGCTTGTTTTCTTGTCGAATTCCCTCCAGTAAATCCGTCGAAAACTCGGAAAACGTGAAATCGTAATTACGTTTGAAATCGAGACGTTTAAAAAATTCCGCGAAATTTATAATTTTAATTTTTCGAATCCCTTTGCCAATTATTTGCAACACCACTGTCGTTAACTGCCGCCTAATTTATTCCACGACGAGATCGTTCCTATTACAAAGTTTCGAATATTCTTATATCGCGAATAAAATCAATTACCAAAGCCACGAATAATCAGGGTGTGCACCCGCGGTTCCCATTATATATTGCAAATAGCCATAAACGGGAGGAAAAACGCGCAGAGGCGAAACAAGAAAGCGACGGGCGCTACCCTTAGCGGAATCGATTAAGAAGCCACGACTCGATGATTTAGAGCCGTACAAGGACATTCCAGTGGGTAATCCTCATATTCGCTGCCTGCGCCGAGATCACGATCTATCAACGACTCGTAAATTACGGACCGTGCTGATGTCTTCGATTGAATTAACAAGCGGATGCAATTGGACTGTCTGAAAGTACATTCAATGAAACGAACACGCGAGAAAGAGCGTTGCAAAAAGCCAAAGCGCTGAGCGCAGCACGAAGAAAGCGAGAGGTGGGATGGAGAAGTGGTAGTGGAGAACGGTGCAAGAAAGAAAAGCCGTGAAAAGGGTGGAAAAAACAAAACGAGCTCGAGAAAGGTGAGAGAAGAGCGAAGAAATAAGGCGAGAGGTGGCTGAGGCAGGAGAAAAAGAGACGATCGAGGGGAAAGAGAGAGAGAGAGAGAGAGAAGGAGAGAGCACTCGAGCTATTAATTATCCGAGTGGCTGCGAGAGAGCCGATACGCGCATAAGCGTCGACGTTACATAAGTTCTACGTGACTGGAAGGTATTGCACCTCGTGGCCCGACGATGCCGAGGTCTTGGATGTCGAGGTTTAAGTTCATCTGGGTGAATCTACCTACCGGACGCGAATATGATCTCTCTCACGGAGCGACGCGGCCTTCTGAAGATTCCTCGCGCTCCAGCTGACCTTGAATTCATCGAACAAGGTCAAATGTTAGTGCCGGTAGGAGGCTGCAACTCAATATCCATTTTTTCTACTTCCAACGCAACTTTTCGCCATCCATCCGACACTCGATCGATTAAGTGCCTCGTCGATCACGAGATCGACGAGAATTTCCGAGTCTAGCGCGTTCCTTGCCGATTTCTTGCGCGATTGTCGTGGAAATTAAACATAAAACTATTTCCACCGAGCGAAATTAGAAATTAGAGATGAAATTAGAGTAAAAAAAAAGAAATATTATATAGAACACGTATATTAACCTTTTCACTCCTGAGTTATGAAGAGAGTAGCAAACGCCCTGTCCTGAATTAACTTAACAATTTTTATTTTTGTTTAAATCTAATAAAAAGAAATCGGAAAGAATTTCCTAAGCTTTAACAGCTTTCAAATCCATGGACGTTGTATCACGTCCGCAGTCCGGCAGTCATGTTGTAGCATGACGTTATATAATGTCTGCAGGAGTGAAAGGGTTAAAAAATGTCACCAATAACCTAATAATTGATGCAACGAAAAATCTGTAATAATAATAAAAAGCGAATTAATCTAAAAATCAAGAAATCCCATAAATAGAACATCAAAGGATCGCGATCAGCCAGTGGAAGCAAGGATCACCTTGTTTTTCAAATTTCCCGCGTTTCTTTCCATCTCCCACATAGCATTGATTAACCCGCGAGTAAATGTTCGCCGCTTTCTCGTCTGGAGAGTTCGATACCGAGATTCCCCATTCGTTCGGTGAAAAATTTGATTTTCTAATACAAAGACAGCCCAAGGCTGCATCCCGTTAATTCGACGCGGAGTTTTCGTATAAGACGACAGTGAAAGGCACCGGGCATAAAGTAAATCAGCGTGGACACAAGATCGAGGAACGGAGGAATACAGCTTTACAATCTATTCTTCCCACGAGAGGAACGCGCGCGCCTTGTAATACTTGATAATGATCCGACAAGGATCCAAGTAATAATGGTAATGGCACTGCGGAATGACAGAGATAATGACGATGTAATGCGAATGTTAATGTATCCCGTGGGCGGACGTCGTAAAATTGGACGCAAGGGTAACAAAGGGGATCTTTCCGGCGAGCAGGCTCGAATTATAATATCACTTTCGCATAAAACTCGCATCGCGAGATTGCGCTTTCGATCTCGCAGTCCCTCCGAACAATTTTATCGCGTCAACGACTGTGAAAGCTGGCCATCTTTATTGAAAACAATTATCATTTAAAACGGCTCTTTGGACCCAAGTTACTGCCACTGCATCGATAATAGACGGACGTAATTGCGATACCATTTCAATTTGTATAATTCTTCATGATTTATCGGCGACATCCGCGCCGGTGCATCCATAATTTCGCTCCAAGGTTCTGCAAACATACGTGTCTGCTTCGTCGAAACCACACCCGTTATTACCACCATCGCGTAAACGATAAAAAACCGTAATGCTGATAAAGCTTGATTAAAAATATATTCGTACACGTGTCTTATCTCCAAAGCAAATACCACTCGAAGCAAAGAAAAATATGTGCTTTCCCATATCGACGATTTATTATCCAAGTTTACTTTGCCAACCGTATCCCTTGTAATGCAAATTCGCTCGATTAAGAGAAGAAAAGCTTCGATCGAGATTGGAATGAATCGAATATAATAATCAAACGTTAATCATCTCTACTTATCGTTTTATTAGATAAACCTCTTATCACGATTAACTTAAATCATTTCGTAGAGTAACTGAAATTCTTTTCGTACCGTGTAACATGGACTTAAGAGAGTCTTCCGATATTTCTCGTATTTCTTATTATTTATATACACCCCTATTTCGCATCCCCATAAATTCCTTTGTAATTCCAGTAAGCATCATTTTATGCTATAAACTAACATGACGATAAAAATATAAACAGTTTCCACTTCGAATTTTCAAGATTCAAACAAGCATTCCCGACATTCGTTCAATATGGCGTCCATAAGCCGCACCGCGCCTGCGCAGACACCGCGCAAGCAGCAGTCTACGTTTTAATTCCTCCCCGAAACATCTGCGCTTGTGTTTTACCATACGCGTTCCATCGTTACGTATTTCCCAACGTTACCCTAACCTTTTCGTAAAAAGGATCGCATCGAGGTCTCGACTCGAATCCGAGTGTCTCGAAGTCTGCAGACATTCGCAAGAAAGCGGCTGCGCCGTCGCGCGTCATTCGCGGCGCGAAAAACGATTGAACTACGCGCGCCCCCTGGCCGAAAGGGAGCGGATTAACGGAACATCGGGCTCGTTAAACTCGGTGCATCCTGCACCGCGCATGCTGCACGTGCGATCGTTAAAATCTTCCGACTTTTTTGCCATTTCGTCAGTCGCTCGCGATCGGACTTTCTCGCTCGGCGGGGCGCCATCGTTCGCCTCATTTGCAGGCGCACGTGTATCGGCGACCGATACGGCGACACGAGTAAATCACGTTGGAACGGGTGCAAGCCGCGGCGCTGGATTCCTTCGTGCAAATGGACCAGTTGAAAATGGGCCGGAGGAGCGGACAGGAAGCATAATTAATGCCGGCTCCTTGCACGCCGCCGCGGTCCACACGTGCGACGATAAGTAGCGGAATTATGACAGGATACCAGGCCGACCGACAACTTGTGTGGGAACAATGATGGCGGCAAAAAGGACAGTGCACGCGATTAACCACACATGCGGACCACGATTACGCTATATGGACCTGAGCTTGATTCTTTTGAACCGGGTGTTTGGCGGATGTTGGAAAAAGTTTGGGTGTGCTTGGTTGCCTTTGCTGACCTGAATTCGTCCTGGAGAATGATCTCGGTCTTATCTATTAACCCTTATAGGATGCTAGCTTTTTATACATGATGTTGGATGACTAACGATTCGTTGGCCCTTAGTCACTAGAAGGACCTCGCTGATAAACGCAGACCAATTTCAGAGTCCAAAAATAATTGACTCGTTCCCACTTTCTCTAAGGACCAATGATCATCTTCACCCCCCCCCCCAAAAAAAATTAACCGTATATCATATAAGCACCCAAAAAATTTGCGAAAGGACAGTTTCGGTATAGTTTTCAGTTCAGTCAGTTCCAGTTTCAATTTCTGTTTTGTTTTTATCCTCTCCGCCGACTTGTATTTTTCCAACGTGGTCTTGTTGCTAGAACCCGTGTTGTATATTGAAATCCGGGTTCCAACAATGATTCTCCCTAGGTTGTAGCTGGTTTCGGTAAATATGCGAAAAATTTCCGTCTTGTCACCTCCCACGTGACGTACGACCAAGTACTGTTGTCACGTGAGAGGTGACTGACGATAGATAAGGGTTAACTCGGGACGAGAATTGGCAAAGATTTGGTATCCATTCCTATAAATTGCGTTAATTATTTATTTTATTAAATATGAATCGCCAACGAATGCTCTTAAACTCGTTTCTATTTTGGATTTGTTTGACAAAGGATTTGTTTGACAAAGATACTCGCAAACACGTATCAAAAATTCGAGTTCAGTGGGCACCCTTGCACCCCCATTTTCACCCTCAGCGAGGATTTGTTTGACAAAGATACTCGACAAACACTCGCAAACACGTATCAAAAATTCGAGTTCAGTGGGCACCCTTGCACCCCCATTTTCACCCTCGCTGAATGTTTCCAGAATATTCGCGGACATTTGCCATGACAAATTTGCCACATGTTTTACGACCTCGTCGAGCACCCACTTCGTATGTATTCAGCCTAACACGTTCATATACGCATTCCATAGTCGGATCGTTGGATGTCGAGTTTCCGGTTAATCGTTCGAAAGGTTTTCTCCTTCGCGACACTGTTTCGCGGAATAAAGAAGTAATGGTGAAACTTTTCTCGGTATCGGGTGATTTAACACCTTGATATCCTGGAGATACAGGAAGTTGAGTTTTAAAAGCGGTGTAAACAGATAAAGTGGGACGTGGGTGTCGTAGATATTGGAACGTTACTTTTATTCGATAAAGATAGTACCCAGGTATGAGGCGGTTTATGCCGTGCACGATGACGAATAGGATCCTTAGAAAGTAAATGTCAGATGAAAGTTATCAGATGAATATCGGGTACTCGGAGTTAATAGAAAACTGGTCATCTAATATGTTTAGGCGTTTAAGCAGCTTTGTTGAGAACGGGCCCGTAGGGTATAGGTTGATGGGTATATGGGTTTGGAAAGGGAAGAGGTTAAGAGGTGTTGATAAGCTCGTACGATATCCCGTTTATAGTCTCTTTGCTGTAATTTACCATTTTCACTGCTGCCTTCGAGAGCTGTAATCATCTGTAGATTAAAGTGAAATTTATGAAGACAACGGACTAGTGACATTTGACATTCACGCGACATCTTGCCTACTTACATCTTTTCGCCGATGTCTCGGCAAATTTTTACGCAGATATCGAAACATCAAAGGAGTCAGTGCTTCCTCCATCGCGGAAGCTTTTTCTTTCGTTCCGAGACAATGCGATTTACGATTCAGCCGACGAGATAGGAAATCTGGCGAAGTTTAGAGCTACTTTTACTTTCGACCTATCGCAACAAGGACACCGCGGTTTCATTATTCATCGGTGGAATTCGAAATCTGCATACGCGTGACAAATGGAAGAAAATTCCAGGCTAAATTGCTTCTGCTCGTTGTCACTGTGAGATTTACCAAAGCTTCCATGTAATCGTTCGCGTTTCTCGTTAGCCCGCTAATACAGAGTGTTATCCAACGTGATATACAGTACTCGGCGTTTATTGTCGCATACGTCACTTGTTCATTTCAATATGCACGCGTTGCAGCCTGATAAGGGTACTCCTATAAATCAAACGGCAATAAACCCGGGGCCAATATAAATTCCGCCATAAGATCGGAAAGGAACCCGGTTCCCGTATCATTTTCATCGTCATCGACACATTTCGCATTAATTATATCATATTATCGCTAGCACGTCGTTATTGCAGCTGACGACTCGTCCAAGGCTGTTCACTCGAGAAATTGATGGCAAAATACTCGAGTACGGTTATAACGAGATTCCTTAAACGCCAAATATTTTTCCGAGCTGGTTTTCTCGCTATTATCACGCGGAATTTTAATAAATCCCTCGCATCAAAGAGAGGAAGAATAAAAAAGGACGTGATAAAAATGAAGAAAATACAGTGATTTTCTTCTTCTCATTAACGCCGCAATTCTCGTCGAACACGGTAATTTTCTCATTCCTTCACAGTCCAATTCAAACCACTCTACGCGTCGATCCCGTGGTTTACAAAAAAAATCAAAAAATCCTCGTAATAATTCTACTCGTTACCCGCTAACTACCCCCGGAGCATCCTCTGCACGCGAGGGAACTGGTCGTGTTTACCTCGGATCCGCCATTTTGCAGCGGAACAAACCGTGGCGAAAATCGTCACGCGTTATACTCGTCTGATTGCTTGCAACGATCGAACATCGTATCCGGTTTCGCGGAAACACCGGCATGTACGATCTAATTAAGAAGAGCAGCGCGATTTTTACCGGAAGCCAGTTGAGATCGCGGGATCGGGAAAAACGATCGATCGAGATTTCAACGACTGCTGGCGGACAGAAGATATCGGAAAATGAATAGGTACACGGAGAGATAAGGGGTGCAGGAACGCGGGAAGGTGCAAAGAGTGGACCGTTCGCTTCTAGCACCGCGGAAGACAGCAACTAATTGCTTGACGTTGTCGCTACGCGTGTACGTGACGCACGTGCTTAAAGGGTTTCTGGTTACTAAGTGATTTATGGTTGGCGATAGTGTCACAGGACGGCTTTGCACGTCTTTTTTAGTGCACCCCGGACACCCGTGACCATTTCCTGCAGTCGCCCGATCGGCTTAGCTATAGTTCGAACGCTGCAGGCTACCGCCATTTTTCCTCCACTCAAGTTTCTCCTCGGACAAAACTGACTCACCGTGCATTAAAAATGCTAACCTAGAAACGTGATTTCGTCCGGTGACTTTTTCCATCGCGGTGAAAAGAAATTCTACGATTTTCGATTGGATTCGTCGATAGAAAATACAGACAATGGATTGACATGGTCTAGATTCGGTCAACGGATCGTCGGGTCGAATTAGCTCGACTGAACGGAACGTCGATGTCGATCGCGTTGAATTACAGCGGAAATTTCATCGAGATGCGAGTAAGAGATATGGAACGGCTTAAATGCCATAGACGATGACTACCGACCAGTTAGGATTACGTAAGGTACGTAACGTGATTCAACATTGTTAGCTCTTGTCCGAACGAAAGTACGAGGTAGCAGTGGAAGAAAATGTTGCCGGTTTCGCCAAGTATTACAAGTTCGAGTAAATTCTATCACGTGTCGCGCGTTATTCATTTCTCCTGTCATCGACGACTCCATTATTCATCTGTTCGTTGATCAACGACGGCAATCGTCTGAAATTATCAGGGTCCTTAACTTTCTTCGTACTTTTCCAGTCGATGTATCATCGAGCAAAAAGCTAGCAGCATCTCTCCCCAGCTGGCTGTCGAAGAAAGTGCAATCCACGGATTCCTCGGTTCTCTTGCAACGTAAACGAATTAATCTAGCATATAATTACCAAGCAGAAGACCGCTAATCGCATAAAATTATAATTAACTCCCGACCGAACCGTAATTCCTACACACGAGCCATCAACGTCCACGCGCGTTTCCACGGGCAACGTGCGTTTAATCGTTTGCACGAAAAACTCGGCAATTTCCATCCAGCGACCCGTTGCATTTCCTGTTCCCAAGGGGGAACGCTAAATCATGCTAAATACTATGAAAATCGCATTATCTTACCGGCAGGTGAAAAAGAAGCGCGACGAACGTCCGCGCGGCCACGGATCGAAATACCGTCCGTCCATGGGGATTAAATCGCGATTAATTCGCGGATATTAATTAGCCGGCGGATGGAGTGGCGTCTCTAAACGTTCTCCAAAAGAAGGACCGGCCCACGACTCGTTGAACCAACGCCAGATAAATCTTATGTAATGCCGGGAGGGGCATGTGCGCGCGTTTCCGCGTGTTTCGCGTGCCAGCTCGTGTATTTCGCGAGCTGGCTCGGCACGTCAGATCAATGCCAGAGGTAACGAGAAATCATCGAAATCATCGGCTGCTTTCCCCGTTGCGGACGTGCCGCCACGGTGAGAACCTATCCATCTTCCCACGATAATCAGCTACCGAGAAAAGTGCAAGGGGAACGGGTAAGAGGACAAGAGATTCATTGGCAAGAGTCGGATCTTTGATCGATCAACCGGAAAAACTAGAATCGTCGTTTCTGGAACGCGATGTTTTACTGGGACGAGGTTTTCGGAGTTTCTTCCAGGGGTACTAGGTTTTGCGTTTCGTGCCACGAAACGTGACGTGTTATTTCAGTTGAATGGTGCGGTATGAAAGTTTATTTTCTTTGATAAGAATATTTTAGTAATTAAAAATTTAGGTTATTATAAGTACCTAGCACAATATTCGAAACCCCTAATTTTTGTGTTCCGAATTAACCCTTTATATTTCTTTAATGACCACTATGTGGACCACTATCTATAGATTATAATATATTTTATTTCTATTTTTTTTTTTTTTTCTAATAAAGATGAAAAATAGATCTGCAATTAAAAATTTAGCTTATTATAAATACATAGCACGATATTTGAACCCCCTAATTTTTGTGTCCCGAATTAACCCTTTATATTTCTTTAATGACCACTATGTGGACCACTATCTATAGACTGTAATATTTTTCATATCTATCTTTTTTTCCTAACAAAGGTGGAAAATAGAAGAAAGCCAGCGTCCAAATAAATTCAGAGATATTTATCATTTCGTCCACTGAAACTTTCTATTTCAATAAATGCTATAAAACTATCCAATTGTTGCTAATTCGTTTATAAAATATTTAACAATCATCCTATCCTATAATCCGCATCCTAGACATCCTACCCGTCGATTTGAAATCTCAACCGCAATTTTATCCCTGCTTCGTAGCTGCTTACCGAGATTACGATCAACCCCCGCGGGAAGAAAAGGCGATTAATCAAATTCTTTTCCCTGCAATTCTTTTCGGAAGCCTTCGAAAGCGACACGCACGACTCAGTGACGCCGGTCAAAGTGTGTCACTTGCACTTGCCGCACGGTCCACGGTGAAGAGAGAAAACCTGCACACACCACCGACGCCGATCGTCGCGGCGGAAGTGGGTCGAGAAGAAATAGCCGCGATGCGTGCGGATCCACGCGAACGAAACGCCGACAGCCGGCCGCGATCGAGGTAGAAATTTTCATCGCGTCGTTTGTATCGGTGTCAAGACGAGGCGCACTCCGGATCTCCGACCGTCCCTGTTTTCTCCACGCCATTTCTACGATTATAATCACAATTATCGCGCAGCCAGCGACATTTTTCCCGAAGGGTTCCACTCAGGCTTATCGCGACGATGCGAGCTGTTTGCTTCGAAATAGGACGAAAGGAAAAAAGCTGATGGTTCATGGTCGATGCCTAGAGGATGATAGCCTTCCCTGAACGTACAGGGTGGTACAGTGATACGAGAAGGTATGCATTACGTTATCTTATATTATCCGTTTAACGAGAAATAGATTTTTAGAGCAACATGCTGTCAATTTCCGTCACTTTTGTCTACTCTTCCTTCAACGATGATGCTCATGAATAAGACTTTCTCTTATTCGCGAGGACAACAAAGTAGATAACAATATTCCACTTATTCCACTTATCGTTAGGCTCGTTCGAAGAAAGCGACGCTGAAAAAGTTTGTGCTTTAATAACTTTCGGTGGAACATATAGCAAGAACAAAGTAGCAGAGACACGTGTTCGAGATGGAACGGATAAAAGAAAGCTGTTCAGCGAGACCGACGATTATAATTTTAAAGAGTCGTTCGGTTTTTCTAAATGACCAGTCGAGTAGGTTGTGTAATTGTGCAAGTTCCTTTCAAAGTTACACACCCGTGATCTTTTCCCTTCGATTCGTCTAGAAGAACGCAAACGATATCGTCCGAGGTTGACAGGAATTTGAATAAAACGCGTCGATTCTATTAATAATTCTACACAATGATCCGAATGTCACCAACAGATGATAAATCACGAATTATGTCACGAGCTAAATAAGTTTTCTAAACGTCATTAACGCTTTGACTGCCACGCACCTTTTATATGGTATGCTCAGGGAACCACGATAAAATTTCCATTATTCTTAGGATATAATGATTAATTATCACACAATATGGAAAAAAAATGGTGGACATTATTAATGTCTCCTATTCAAAGTTCTCTATTCATTTACGTTGTTGAAATATTCGAAAATTGGTTAGAATAAAGAGAACATAAATTTAAAAAATTAGTATTGCCGAACACTGGTGACCACCATGGTTGTCAAAGTGTTAACACGTGCGATACACTTGAACGCGTCTTTCGAAAATTTATATCGCCTTCAGTTTTCTACTTTTCAAGTCATCCGCGTCAAATGTAAGTAGTTCTTAGACACGAATCATGTTTGCAAATCTCCATATAAAAATAATTAATGAAACGATCGCGTTACGAATCTGGAAAACGGTACTCATTTAATAAATTTTCCACGAGATCCGAGACAATTGCGTATTCAACATAGTCCATTCAGATAACAATGACAAATAAATCACGAGAAACGCTATTCTCCTCGATCTCGAAAAATTAGAAAATTCCCTGATTTTCCTGCTCCGAACAAATGATATTTCATACCTAATCAGCTCCATTGTCCAGATGAAAATTCACTGTGCAATGAAAATTCTATGGCTCTCGTGCACGATCCCGTTTCAAACGCGTTCGATTCGCAATTCGCGATTTCGTGCATTACATCGCGCTGTGTGGTCAACGCTGAAAAGCTGCACTTTCGCCCAATTTGATCGCTTTTCACGACAAAAGAGGCACCGATTGTTAAACCGAGTCCGCTTTTTAAACCGAAGCGATGCGACGTCTCAATTAGGAGAAACTACGTCGACAACGGACTTTCGAATTGCCTAGAAAATGAATTTTCTTTCCACGCTTGAAAACATGTTCGCTAGCCATCGCGGGTTCCCCTTGGCTTCGTCATTTCGCTGCGAGTGAAATTACTATCAATTAAACGCACGTCGTATTGTTCCTGTAATTGCTCGATTGTCCTAACGAAATAACGCGACACTTATGAATTCTGTGTCTATTGTACCTTGTTGGTAATTGGGAAGAAGATCGTAAATTCGTACCTGATTCTTTCATCTCTCACTTGGATGATCTAAACTTGGATAATGAGACGATTAGTTGGTTAAACGCTTAGGTTATTATTACAGATCAATTGACTTTTAAACGCTATGAAATCAAAGCGTTTAGCGTGCAGAGAAGTAACCGTATGCAGTTGTACAGCAATAGATATAGAAAGTTTAACGTAGGTGAAATATTATAACGCTTATGCGAATATAAAAAGAAGAGGTTTAACCCTTTGCACTCGAGTGGCGTTCTTCAGTCGCCATTTGATAAAATTTCGAAGCTCGATATTAATTAATATATCAAATTTAAGATAACTTAATGGTGTATGAGGTATCGAAATGAAATAATTCTACGTGTTAATTATTATACCATTTCGTATTTACTGCTCAAAAAATATCATCAGTTGTATAGCAGAAAATTTTCCAACTCGTACCCTTCTTTATCCAAAAAATCATCGAGCGCAAAGGGTTAAACATGTCCTTATGAGTGACAATACTTTAAAACTGCTTCAGGAAACAGCAGGTCCTTTTAACTCTTTGCGGCACAGGATTTCAGATAATAGAAATAGACCCATGTTGCATAGAAATTTTATTGCGTTTTAAATGAAACAAAATTGGCATAGAACTAATTTAAATAAAAATTAACTGGCTTTTACGATTTTTCACATAAAACCAGGAAAAAAGGTCGTCGCAATAAACCTTCTGCTTGCAACAATTGATGAAGCTATTCTGGCATGTTGAACATTGCCAACACAAGCAAATATATTTATAATATTTGTCGAAGGTATTATAAAGTGAGACTAAAAATGTCCCCCCACCATGCATTACGGTGCATCAAAAAGGTGGGACACTTTTAATCCCAGCGTGCCCCAAAGAGTTAAAAGCGTTCTACTCTGTTCCAGATTTTAGACTAACTGCTCCAGGGGATAGCAGGTCCTTTTAGCCCCAAAAACCCTTGATGCCTGCATAGCATCGAAGGTCTTTGAAGTCCAAAGATCGATATTGGCTTGTAACCACTATCAGGTCTGTCATCATCATTGCAAGACCATAGTTAATTTACAGCAAAATCATTTAAAAATTTCCTCCTCTCGCGAGTTTCCCTTTATCTTTAAATACAGATCTACTAATCGATGATTGGTCGATCGACAGTTCGCATTGGTCCGAATTATCGGCGAAATCTGAGCGTCTCGACAATGCTTCTTCGAGTTCTATTGATCCATTGAAAAGTTTCGAGACAGATGGTAGCACAATAGCTCTATTGAATCCGAATCGGGTTACTTCCATTTTCAATTTACGCGATGGCAAAGTTTAGTCGCTCTTCGTCGTATTGCAATCGACGAATTCTACACCCTAATCAGGAAGATAGATCGAGGGGGTTCGTAATTTGCAGACGTCGCGAGATGTTCCGAGAAATTAGTGTATCGTGATATCGATAAGGTACACGTCAAGAATATCCCGCAGGAAGAATCGCCATGAAACGACAGCTTGCAAGATTGCAAGTGGAATACACCCAAGTCCGTCGTAATAGCCTATCGTGCAACTCACTCGTGGCAAATCTACGAGTCATTCGTAGTATCACGAGTTAATTGACTGATAAAATTCCTATTTGAACTCTTACAGTCGCGCAATATATTATACCCGCAACTTTCTAAACACCGGACTTAATCGATTTCGATTTCACGCTCGCGGTTTTAATTCCTAACGATGGTCGTCAATGGCGGCCGGAAGCGCAACTGCTAGCCCTAAGCTAACCGCGAGGAATAGCCAGCAGCGATGGAATCAGCGGTTCTAAAGTCGGAGAAACGACGGAATCCACGTGTCAGCTTCTCGAATTACCTCGGACGTGTCGAAATTGCCCGAAATATCTAACGAATCTCCGGAAAAGCCAATGATAATTATAGAAGACAGAGTTCCATTTATCCGGAGTGGCGATCACGCGGAATCCGGACCCCTCGAACGCGCTGGTGGCCGACGGATATTCCAAGAGGAATATCAACGATCTTTACGACCCCCGTTGTAGCGAAGGGGATTCAGGGTGGAACACGCGTGCTAAAGCCAGAAATATATCGGGGCCACGTATACGGCTCCGTGCGCTCTTATACTCGTATTTCGGTCTAGGGTAATGCACGGAAACGCGACGCGCGTAAACACGTGTGCGCCATATGGCTCTGTGTGTTCCTCGTGATTTTTTCGCTTGACCCGGACCTTGAAAACGCGTCACGGAACTCGCGTCGCCGAGATGAATCGAGAGATCATCGATCAAAACGATCCGTGTCCGTGGCCAGGTCTACGAGCGAGATCTTGTCTCTAGGTGACCATATGCATGCGGGTATTTGCGTAGAGAAACCAGTTGCCTGCGATTTATTTGGCACCGAATCATCTTCCAAATGAGTTGCAAAAATATCGGTTAAATTGTACAATTTCTTTGAATACATATCTGCTTTGTATGGTTTCCAATTTCTAATTAATGTATAGAATTTTTGGAAACAATGGCGTGTTTTTATTATGGAGATAAAAATTGCATGACAGGGGATCAATTGGCAAAGCGAATCTCCTATTATTTTAAATATTTGTACTTTAATCAGAGTCACTGGTCGATTAAGAAAATTAGGGAAAATGAAAATGAAGTATCGAAAGCCAAAGATAAATAAAATATTTTATAATTAATTTTTGGTTATGTATTAACCCTTTGCACTCGACGATACTTTTTTGAGCAGTAAATAAAGAATTGTATAATAACAGAATTGTAGAATTATTTGATTCCGATACCTCGCACACTGTTACATTGCATTAAATTTGATATATTAATTAATATCGATCTTCCAAATTTTATGAAATGGTGACTGAAGCTCACCTCGCGAGTGCAAAAGGTTAATTAGTATAAATATAATCATGTGCGAAGTGCAACAATGTGAGAATTGAATAATTTATTCAAATAAATGCAAGGGGTTTATTAGCAGATAAAATGACGAAATTCTAAATTCTACAGTTATTTCTAAAATTATTCGCAGGGAGTATGCAAGAGGATGATGGAAAATTAAGAAACCCTGTTACGACCAAGTTTATCAAGCGTAATGTCGCAGGACTATTGTTAGAACGTGGTTAGACAGGGGGAGGTTTCGGTAATTCTTTATGAACCCTCAATTAAAATAAATATATTGCCTGTTATATGGTACATTAAATATCATTGCTTTCCGAAACACGAGCGTAGCAACATCCCTGTGAAATTTAACGCTGACAGCCTGCGAAATTTATATTTGAACGTCGAAAATGTTGCACGCTTCACACGTGACCGATAATTACACGAAAATATGAGGCAAATTAAGACGTTCGTGATAAATTTCAATTAATCGAGTGGAACGGTGGAACGACGTTCCTGGACGGCAACGTTCCACGATCGAACCCTTCCAGCTTCTCCACCCCCGTAGACTATAATTAGGCAGCACTTTGGCAATTTGCCTATCGTTTCCTTTCATTCATGTTCCTGTTGCTGCAGTTGCTAAAGGCAAAAATAAACCTCGACCAGTTACGACGCTCCCCTAACCAGAAATTATCATTCTCTACCCTAACCCTGCTACGCGTTCGATCGCTTTATTAAAGATATTATCAGACGATCACGATGCTCATTTTTCCCTCGCTGTATTCGAAACTGTCGACAAGCGAACGCTAATTTCACGACTAATTATACCGGTCTGACAGTTCCCTCTGTTTCACGTTACACGTGTTTCATGGTCCAAGGGTTTATCCGTAGTTTAATCGTTTTTAAGAGATCCTACATGAGAAACGGCGAATCGGTACTGCGTTTAAAATCGCTATAACCAAGAAAAAGTAGCCAAAGAAGCGTATGAGATCATTGCTTTTGAAGCATTAACGCGACATTGACAGCTTTATCGTCGGGATTCGAAAGGATATTCGACCGTACGTCTGCCGTCATAGGAGCGTGGATAATTTCGTATTCAACGCGTGTGGCAGGTATTCGAAGGTGACACGGAGAAGGGCGCTGCATGAAAGGAAAGACCGAGACATACCGATCAGCTTTGACGGTAAAAATAAATAGTCGCTCGAGGAAACGTCAGAAATTTCGCATCGCTCTAGAAAATTTTCGTCACGTTGATTTACACGAACGCGTCGTGGGCCGGGCAATAAAGCTCTAACTATAGAAGAGATATAAAGAAACAAAACGCAGAACTCCTAGGTTCAGCTATTCCTAGGTTTCAGATCTGTTTTATATCCTCGACGCCAACATTTGTCGAGTACGCTTCCGATATATATATTTCAATTTAAACTCTCCACAGAGCTCGAAGATCCACAGAGAGATCCCGTTTACGACCTGCAATTATCAAGGGATACTAAAATTCCCAAGGATAATAAAATTCCATTATCCTCTCTAAAATTATCCGTCAGCATAGGCCGGGACAAATTCAGCTGGTGTTTCACTTACAGCTATCGTAAATCTTCCGATGCCCGTGATACCCGTGTTACTTTAATCGCGATACGATTTATTATAATCAATGCTCCCGTGCAATTTACGCGTCGCAGCATCGCGGACCCATTAGCAAATTGCCTTCGTCCGAGTTAATTGCGAAGCGTTGGAGCTGCAGCCGTTAAAGGCTCGAGAGGGGACACGAAGAAGGGGAAGACCGCGTTAAATCGCACAGGTGCGGGCCGACATATTCAGCACGTTCTTGGCGAGCAACGCGCCGCGGCCTTTCTCCGTGACATTTCAGAGGCAAGAAAACAGACGTAGGTGGAGCTCTTGCATCTTTCATTACGATGCAAGGACGACCGGCTACGAGGAACCGACCCGAGATCCTGCTACGCCGATCTTAACCTCCGATTCCGTTCCGTGACGCCCAAACTGGGCAGTCGCGGGATTAACCCTTTCGTTACTACGTGTGACTATAGTCAGCGGCCACAAAAATTGACTCTTTCGCTACTACGGGTGACTATAGTCATCGGTCACGAGACGCCATCTACACACGACGGGTGACTATAGTCATTGGCCACAAAAATTAACCCTTTGGCTACTACAGGTGACTATAGGCATCGGCCACGAGACGCCATCTACACACGACGGGTGACTATAGTCTCTGGCCACAAAAATTAACCCTTTGGCTACTACTGGTGAACATAGTCACCGGCTATGAGACGCCACCTACACACGACGGGTGACTATAGTCATCGGCCACAAAAATTAACCCTTTGGCTACTACGGGTGACCATAGTCACCGGCTATGAGACTCCACCTATACACGACAGGTGACTATAATCATCGGATACGAGACGCCAACTACACACAACGGGTGACTATAGTGAGCGGTCACAAAAATTAACCCTTTCGCTGCTACGGGTGACTATAGGCATCGGCCACGAGACGCCATCTACACGCGACGGGGGACTATAGTCACTGGCCACAAAAATTAACCCTTTCGCTACTACGGATGACTATACTCACCGGTCACAAAAATTAACACAAGTGCTATCGTTTCGCCTAGCTCTCTTCGCAAAGAATTACAAGCGTTATTGCGATGCTCGGTTTTTCTTTCCTCTCTTTTTTTTTTTTTTTTTTTTAAGATTGGGCCCCGAATTGGACTAAAGATTATACAACGCGTGTAATGCTTCCACCTTTGGCACGGTGCTTCGTTCTACGGGAGGGACTCCACGACGAGACCTGTCGTAGCGAAAGGGTTAAAGAGGCGGATCAAACGGGCGTCGATGATGATTTATCGACGCCGACGTCGACGCGGAAAGGAAAGAACACGACCTCCGCGTCGAAATTATAACTCTCTCGTTGTCCGTGTTTTTATGCCGTCATAAAAACGGGAATAATAGCCAGGCTGAAAGGCAATGTCACGGACTTATATAACATTAACGATTCCCGCGCTGGTGGTTTGGTGTGCAGCGGTACTGTTATTCGATTTGTACCGGCTAAAAACGGCAAACAAGATTATGTAACGATACGGCTTAGAATCGTGTTTCAAATAAAAAGATATTCCGCTACTGTTTCTTGAGTTACACGAGAGCACCGAGTGAGTCATCTAACTTGACGACCTCACGTTACCGGCCAACCACGCGCGAGACGTGTGTCTATTTCCTGAAAAATTTGCATCCCAGCGGTGTCGAAAAGCGTGACGCAACGAGGCCTCGTTATTTCGATTCGTACCTCAAACGTTTATGGAATGTCGGACGTGACATTGAACGTCTCGTGCGTAATTATAAGAATTCGCAATGTCCGCGTTGCGTCCCGTGACATCATTTAGCAAACGTTCTTCTATTCCACGTATCCTTACACTTTGACTACACCAATGGCATTCCGAATATTTTCTAGTCTATCCCTTCGGATTACTCGATCGAAACACGGGCAAAACGTTACGACATTTCCCCCGGGATTAGTGACGTCCACGATTCGGTCAGCTGGCTACCCGGAAAAGAAATCGTAACCGGTTGTTACGTAAACCCGCGATCGGCTAGACGGAAAGACACGTTAGCGTGGAACCGGTAGAACGATCATCTACTTACTCCGAAACGGCGACGATTCCCCAATTTCGAAATCCCTAACAACGTACCCTAACTAGAGGAACCGCGTCGCTCTAAACTGGCTACAAAACCACGTACCCTTCTTCGACTACCATCGTCATCGAGGCACTCGCGTTTTACATAATCCTCGCCGCCATTGCTGCCCGCTTTCACGTTTTTAATAACACAGAAGCCACAGAAGAAATTAACAGAGGAAATACCGCTCGTTGAGGTAGACGCCGAGCGTCCACATCGTGTAATCCTCGCGACGTGTCTGGGAGAAAGAGAAACGCTCAGGGATACGTGATAGAATCCCTTTATTGGAGTCACGTAACGTCTGCGACGGTGAACCGTATCTCGAGCGCTCGCTGTCAATATTAACACCGTTTCCCCATCGACGTGTTGTAACTCGAAACGAGGGGATTTTTATTCCGCCGATACACCCGGGAAGCAGAATATCGATTGCGTAATCCGCGGGCGCGATGCAACAACGTCTGGAACGGGCCCCCGGCGTGACCGGTAGCGGGATCGTGGACCGGGTGTGTCGGTCCAACTCGCGCACAGGTGGCCAGGAACAGAGCTGATTTTTCACTCGCGTCCACGGCCGTTTCGAAGCTCCTCCGAGTGGAGAACCGACGGGAACACGCGTTCCACGATTAAATATACCGCACGGACGAGTGACGGCGACTTTAATTACTTCGCGGGGCCCCGATTAATGGCCCGCGTGGACAGTCGGCCTCGTAACTCGCATCGAAAATTTCTAACGACTTTGATAAATTGCGTGCTCGCAGTTTGTACCGATGCCACGCGGAAAAATAATGTTTTCTACCCTCGTTGGCGGGATTTCAAATGGACGACGACGGGTCGAATCGTTCGGTTCGTCCGTTCCAGGTGCACCCGCGATGGATGGCCGGCTCTCGGGTAATGGCACCGTCCTCGTCCGCGGATATTCTCGTCCCGGCAGTGTTTTGCTTGTCGATAAAAGTTTACGCGAGTCCCGAGTTAATTCGCGAGTCGGTCTATTGGAACTCGGCCTAGAGAGGCTTTTAATAGGATCCCGGCGCGCGAGGTGCGGAGCGTGTTATAGCGAGAATTAAGTATATGCCTCGAATGACGCGGCGATGTTGAGTAACCCGGATGGAGATGGTGAATCGGTTCCTGCTTGTAATGAAACAACGATTTTTAGCAGACTCGCCTTCAGTTTCCGGGCAAGTTCGCAGCTGAGTTGAAAGTAGATTTATTGGAACTCAGCCTAGAGAGCTTTTAATAGTCTCGCAATGAATAAGACGCGGAATGTCTCATAGCTGGAATTAAGTATTTCACACGACGTAGTAATGCGTAATAGCGGCAGAGATTTGTACAATATGTACGAACGTACAGAACTATGGGATATTTACGTACTCTAATATAATTGTTTATGTGGGAATGAGATCAATGCGACTCTGAAAGAATGTCAAGAGTGTTTGGGACCTATGATCGAACGTAAGGGATGTTTATGACAGAGCCGAACGCGATAAACGAGTGGAAGTTTATGAATGCGTCATGCATTTGTAGGAGCTAGCCCACTGAGATCACGTGGAAAATGAGTGATCAAGAAAGAAAGCCGGAATGTGAAAGAGGACAGAATGAAAGGTTTAAATGAGGATGCAAGGACGCGGGTGAGACAGTCCATCAGTTGCAGTCTATCAAATTCAGTCTGTCAGTTACAGTTTATGGAAGTTGGAAGGGTCAGTTTTAACCCCTTGGCCTACGCGCCATCTCTCAATTACGCGGGCTATACTAAACAAGAAGGTCGAGTCATGTATACTTCTTGTGACATGTATATATCGGTGCAACGAAGTACCACAACTTCGACTCCTGCGTATTGCTAATAGCGCAAATTCCTCACCACGAGTCAGACTCGTGATTTTCACTTATGGCACAAATTCCTTACCACGAGTCTCACTCGTGGTTGTAGGCCAAAGGGTTAAGAGAGATCAGAAGAGTGTGTCCATATCGAATCTCTCTTATTTCATGTTTACAAGCTTATTTTATTCTATT
Source organism: Eufriesea mexicana (assembly GCF_001483705.2). Lineage (NCBI taxonomy): Eukaryota > Metazoa > Arthropoda > Insecta > Hymenoptera > Apidae > Eufriesea > Eufriesea mexicana. Next base: position 212,722 of record NW_016920609.1, read on the forward strand.
AAGAAGCCAACAATACTATGTTAAGTCAACTCAGCCAAAAACGATCCTACATTTATATAGCAAATTATTTCTCGAACACGTGCTTCGAGTTTCACCATAAGAGAAATACAACTGTTAATTCGAGTGCGAATCTATTCCACGAATTTTCTATTTTCGATTTACCGAGGTGCAACATTTCACCGCATTTTTACACGATACGTTGCATGGTCTCGCCATACAAAAAGGAGTCTCAATGGATGATTTCGCAACAGAAATCGCGGGTTCGCGAAAGTCTAATTTTTCGAAACTTTCAGATTGCGACTAGAGAGTATGAAATTACACTGGATCCAATTTTCGCGCAAATTGCCACCGAGATAAGCGTTCGAACCTCGGGAAGTTGACGCGGAGAGTGTAAACCACGGGTCTTGATGAAAAACTCGGTTCTAGTTTCGAGCGATCAAGGAGCACGCTAAATCTCGGATCGACATTTCGAAATCGTACGGTTCAGCTGCGTCATCCATACGACCAACGCCATGGTCCACGGGCCAAATTAGATCTGAAAGGCAGCCCCCGCGTCGGTCGAATTTTAAACAACCGCGTATCAATCACGCTGCATTTCTATGAAGCTTTCCGCGTGCAACTTTCGTTCCCCTTTTGTTACGCTGAAACAGCCACGACGGCACGTTTCCACGCACGTGTACGAGAAACTTGTCAAGGATAACAGCTACGAGGAATCACGACTGCCAGCGAATCATTCGCGAATCATTCGCGAGTGATAGAGGTGGAAACTCGAATTTCTGCGAGTAACTCGATTTTGTTCGGTTTACTCATCCGTTAACGAGGAAGCTAGACGAGTATATGTTTATTACAGCAACAGATTGCGTGCAGATTGCGTACAGATTGCTGCTTGTGCACAGTGGGTTGCAGAAATAGGAAATATTTTCTCTGCTCGTGGATTGTACGTGGATCTTGTATCAGACACTACCAGAGAAATAAAAAAGTGACATACACACGTATAGACTCTTTTATAACAGCTGTTACTGCTAATTTTACTATTCTTTCACTGCCAATTTAACTTAACCTAATTACTGCACTGCCAGTTTCATACGCGCAATAAAATTTAATTGTTTTCTCGCATAGTCGAATTATTATGCAAGTATGAGCTTCGTGCTGGAAGGTGTCTTGGAGTAGATAGTAAATTGGTAGAAATACGAAGGTATTTTTGCTGAATTTCGATAAATAACGGCTAAAGTTTCTCCGCAGGGTGAAATAATTTTCTTCCTAAAAATTTTTACGCATTTTTAACTGCGCTGTAATAATATCGCGAATATGTACAAACCGGATATAGTGTATTATCCTTGATGAAATCGAAGAGGTATTTAGTATTTTCTCGTTTTATTTGATTTCGCGTTTCTTACTTTACGAGTGTCATTGACTCGGGGATCTTTACATTTACAATTAGTCCTCTCATACTTTATGGCATTCCAGGTTTTATTACGCCTAATCGTGTAAATAATTTTAATTCAGCGCTTCCTTACGCGAGAAGTAATTTCTCGAAAGGTATCGTAACGCTTTTAACAGCATCGCGAATTCTTATTGGAACGTATAACGCGAAACTTGGAAATAAAACGCGTCATGCTTAACTAACTTCGCTATGCAGCAAAATTGGTAGACGTATCTGAACGATCGCCGACATAATAGCCCAGCTTTCTGTTTCCACTGTTTCAACTATCGCAAAAAAAAACTGCCATTTTCCCTTTCGATGCATTACAACTAATCATAGTAATGCTCCGATCCATTCACTCCCTACTCCTTTCCCTCGCAAAGAACCTCGGTCACCGCTTATGCAACAAGGACACCCAGAATCAAAATCGACTACTCCACTTCGCACCTCGACCAATTAACGCGTTCACTGTGCCATGCGAATAAATGGCAAATATCGTAATAGCTGTATCGATAATAATCAAAACCCACTTCATCGATATGCCAAGGACCGTGTAAAAATCGCCAAAAAATCTCTACTTCGATCGCAGTCGCTGACAAACGTCAAATATTATCAAAAATTGGCGATTGGAACCACTGGTATAGTACTAAACATCGTTAATCAATTCCTATCAAAATCGTCATCAACGAAAGTGTTACCCTACGCCTATGGCTACTAAGAAAACCCAAGAAAATCCAAGGAAAAATTGAGGAAAGCGAAACTAAAAATTTAAAAAGGAGAAAGAAGAGACGAAAATGTAAACGCGAGGAAAGAAACGGGAGAATACGTATATATTCAAGCATCTCGGGCCAGAGAATAATGGAGGGTACGCGCAACAAAGGGCCAAGAGGAACGAACGTACGAATTACGAGCCGGGTCAATTATCCGGCCTGCACGACCGTTAATCCAATTTACGAAATAGCCGGTCACGAGCGTACCACACGCGGCGCGTGCGACGAAAAGGAGTGTGGACTACGGTTAATCGTGGGTGGAAGGACCGCCCAGCGTTTCGTGGACCTGGACCAAGCTCCAGCCTAACGCAACGCGCACCCAACCAAGGGTGGCTGCACCAAGTTGCGGCAGTACAGAGTATTCGTACAGTCAGTCCTTTTGTACGCTTTGAAGACACGATTCAGATATAACGCGAAATTCAACTTTAATTTTCCTCCCTTTCGAGTTACGCCCTCATCTAGACTGCAATTTTTAATCAATTTCGAAAAATTTTTACTAAGAAAACGTAAATCTTCCTCGACTCAAATTAAATGTATATTATAGCTGTATATTTCACGAGTATCTACAATTATTTTCGTACAAAAATATTGAAAATTACAGGAGTTATAGTCGGTCTAATGCAGGATGGGCTTCGATAGGACATATACTCGGAGAACACGGTTGCTATGTAACACTTTGTTTGATTTCTACTTCCTTAAGGATCAACGCGAATAGGATTAACTGTGCTATACGAGGGTTGACTGTATTATCCTATACTGGAAGCGAATTAACCCTTTGTCTCACAGAAAAATAATAATTCCAAGACTTTGTGCCATAAAGTCAACTGTGAATGAAAAATCGTATACAAATTAAGACGTAGATTTTATTTCTACCATTCCACGTATCACTGAGTAATTTTAAATGTGATATATTAATTAACATCGATCTTTAAAATTTAATTAAACGGCGACTGAGAGTCGCCCCTCGAGTGCAAAGGGTCAACGTCGAGTTTCAGGTGCAACGCGAGAAAGAGTAGAAAAGGAAGGATCATTTCTTTCTTCCGCCATTGGAACCTTCCTCGATCAGGTGTTAATTTTACGCCAGCAATGCCGGTTGGAGATCAATGGCGATCGGATAAGCCCGATCGAGCCGATCTGGAATTCCACAGCCGGTTGCCCGGTTCCGTGATTTCGCCTCGCGGTTTCTTTATCTGCGCGTATATATTCGAGTAAGCCCGCGAGATTAGATAAGAGGTGGTGTAATGATATACGATAGCGAGAAAATTCGCGTCGATGTTGGATAAAGGTCGACTATCGGCGGGTGTTTCGTGTTTCAGGATAAACCGAGGGATACGTCACGGCCGACGAGGAATCCTTGGGAATGTCCGAACGGTAGTGTCGTTGTTATTGTGGCAGGTCTGAGCCTGTTCTCGAAGCTAGCGATGCGTAGAACGTTCGTCAATACGGAAGTGTGGTCGCTCGTTATCGAACTCGGCGTAAAGGTTCGACGTGTTTACGAACGAATAACAAATCTCGAAATTCCTTTGTTCGGGGATCTACATTGATTTTAGAAAGAATATTCGAGCTGCTTATTTGCGAAATTTATTAACACTAGAAATCTCAATGAGAAGGCTTCTCGAATCCATATGAAACGGAATAATATTCTAATTGAATATCATTCCGTTTGCAATTCGTAAGACGTATAACATATAATCGTTTAAATAATATAGAATTTCGTGCAAATTGTAATTTTGAAAGGAAAGGTACGCAAAGAGTAACATGGACTCGAGAAACTCCTGTATAATTATTAATGCCACGTATGTACTCTATTTATATGAACTAACAATTACACGAGTGTCTAAATTCAACGTAATTTTATATAACTTTTTCTTCGAATTTCTCGAAGTGATTAGAGACGTGGGAGTTTCCGTAAATCAAGTAAAAATTCATTCGAGGCATTAAAATTAAAAAAATAAAAATTAAAAAGTAGCCTGTGAATAGACAGTTGCACTGGTGATCCTATTGATCGCACAGTACCACGCTTAAGTAGATAAGCCAGTAATCTGACGTATTTCATCATATCACTGTACGAAACTAATTGTCTATCTATCTACCATTTATCGGAAACGACGCTACAGGTAAATTTCAATATCTCATTCATACCATAAAAAGAAAAAAAGAAAATAGAAATAAAACAGTCGTAATAGAATTAATGGCAAGTACTCACGTCTCTAGAGACCAAGTCGACCGGCGTACGTTGTCATGCTGCACTCCAAAAGTAATAACAAACTACACCAGCACAGAGAAAAGTAGCCGCGAAATTTTCTCTCACGCGTAAACGAAAATGCAAAATTTCCACGCGTTACCGTCGCGATAAAGCAGTTCTCACCGAGCAAAAATTTCAATTACCGGTACGTAGTAGAATGGACGACGTCACTGGTACTTGTCCGACGAATCGATACGAGAGATTAGACCTTTCAATGTCACGCGAACGTGATCGAACACGGGACCACAGTCGCGACACTACCTCACCGACAAAGGACGAACGATGACTGAGGATTTAATTATTTCGTATTTCAGGCATCCCCCACTCCGCGGCCCGCGGCTGCGCACTGGCCGCTCTCGTGGTTACTCTACGGTGCTACGTGCATTCACTCGACAATTTCTTCCACTCCGTGCAACGTGTACCGACCACGCGGTTTCCATTGCATTAATTAATCCTATTACCTTTATTGACGTCAATTTCTCAGGATTTGATAGGCAAGCCGGGTAAAAGGAGAATATAAAAAGCGTGTAAAGCCGAGCCTCGGATATCGCTTTTTAATTAACCCCGACTACATTATTTACCTTGCTCTAAGCGGACTTCATAAACGACTTCATATAAATTCTTGCTCGCGATATAAATTTCCCAGCCCCACGATAGGCAATTTCGTTCGAAATGTCCGTACAAGTCCAGTTAACGTGCACCGCGTTCCCTGACAGCTAATTTCCCTACTCGCACGAAGAACCAATCCGTTAACGATCCGGTACACTCCCATGGATCCCATAAAACCGTCTTACGCAACGCTCTCCTCCCTCGTGCTCCGATTGCACGTACGGAACGCTGAGTATCCCGCGAGCAATTAATCGCAGCGAGAGTCGAGGCAGAAACATCGGCGGGGCTTAAAATTCAATGAAACTAATACGATCGCAGCCGGTCCCGAGACAAATCGACGTGCAACGAGCGTGTGCACTTTCACCGGAGATCTATTCGGCGTAAATCTCGGAGCTCGTAAAATTCGTCCTCGCACAATACGCATATTCGCGCAAATACGGGAGTTTGGCGAAAATGCCGAGCGGCTCCGGCCGGTGAGAGGATTGCCGGCAGGTTTGTGGAATAGGCGGAAACAACGGGCGATAAATCGCGAGAGACGCGACGCGCGAACAAATTGGTGGGCGACGAAAAGAAGCGGAAGCGAGGGTGCAGAGGATAAACGGCGTCGGCGTCGTCGCGTCGGCGCTAAAACAAACGCTGCACGCGCCGACGGAGTGGCGGATGAAAAGTTTGGCGAGCGTCTGGTGCACGCGTCCGGCGTCGCGGCGGATTAACGGAAAGCAGACACGGCGAGGAAAGGATCGAGTCTGGTGGAAGGAGATCGTGCAGATCGGGCGCAGATCGCGGCCGCACGATCGACCACGGGACAATGTAATCGGGACGATAAACCGGATAACTCGTAATTAAAGTTTCCAGATCGATCCGCGTGCCCCGGCGAATGAATTAATTACGGCTAAATTGCGAGACCGAGTTATGTAACCGCGCCGTGGCGATTTTGTCGTAAAAGTAAAAGGAATCTTGTCCGCCGGTTTAATTTATCGGTCCATTTGTTGCCGGTTTGGTTTACTGGCTTTGCAGTCTGCGATTCTAGACGCGTTATCTGCTCGGAAATCGCTCCTTGCGCAGGGGGATGTTTAACCCTTTGCACTCCGAGCAATTTTTAATATGAACTACCGCCAACTCCGAGTCATTTTACCTTTCCTGTTAGCTTTCATAGTACAATGTTTACCAATTAAATAGCATTTCATTTTTATCGGTTCTTCTGCTAAAGGTATACTGGTATAATACTTATCAGTAAACATACGGTAATTCTGTGTTTCGGGAATTTTATCTAACAATATTTGATATAAATCCAGCGAAATTCTAGTGCAACAGCAGCGACAACAGAATGCAAAGGATTAAAGAACGTTAACACTAAACGTACCAAGCAGGGTGAAATGACCCCTTTCAAAATTTACTTTATAATCGTACATTTATTGTTATTTCTTTCGCTAATCTAACTTACTGCAAATTCTTATAATTGTTTAATTTCTCGCTTTCCTCGCTATCTGGAAATTTATGTTGCGAATTATTTCTTTTAATAAATTAAGAATTTTTTTTTTAAATCACCGTTTATTTCATAAGGGGTCGTTTGATCCATAAGGGGTAAGATTAGGTATGTGTTCTAGTTCTAGTGCCGCAACAGAGGCAACGGAGTTACAGGCTATCTTACAATGTCGCTATAACAATACAATGTCGGCGAGAACAGAGTACTAAGGATTAACCTTATGAACTCGAAGATTTCTCCGATATTTTTGCGACTAATTCGACAATTTTTATAGTCATCCAACGAAATTGAAGAAATTTTAAGGAATCGTAGGATTCTTTAACGCTGGACCTACCGATTGTAACGTGCGCCTAAATAGAGTACACATAAATGATTAGAAATTAATTAAATTATTTATGATATAAGATAAGGTACAGGAGATCGATTAAACTTGGATTTTAATTGGGAGGACAAATAAATCGCGTGAAAGGATGGAAGAAAATGGCGTAGACCGAGATTGACGTTCGCATGGAAAGCCGAAGCAATAAATTCCACGTGGCTCCTTCCCGGCGCCAGAACTAATTTGCGAGTAAAAAATACTTAGCGATCTGGAAAATGGAGCGTGGCAGTGTTCGATTTATTAAACGCGTGTCAGAATTGATCGCAAGATCGGCACGGTAATTGCATGCGATTCGATCAAAGAAACTAAACCCGATGGTCAGATTTCTCTAACGTCACATTTCTCTTCCTAGCTGTACAACTTTTACTCGGGCAACATTCTATATTAACAACCATTTACGATATAGCCCTGGTACATCCACGTAAACCTGATTCCACGGATTACGACTTCGTACAATTTTCATTCGATTACACCGTTACCTAATACTCGTAGCTTCGTTGTTATGCACGAAACCGGAGGCCAAACGAGCGTAACCGCGGTGTGCTCCAGCGTTCAGTTTCGACAGCGGGAAATTCTGCCGGCTAATGTAATCTCGTTAATCGTAATCTCTGGAACCAATCGAATCGCAATTCGAACGACGAGAACGCGTTCCTTCGATTTCGCCTGGCCCGATAAATCGCAATTAAAGGCCGCGGATTAACCATGTAACCGAGGCAACGGATTCGTGCGACCGTGGATCTGGGTCGGCGGAATTCTCTTTACCCACGAACGTGCACGCACGCGCGACGTTACGCCACGTGCACGATATAAACGCGATTATGCACGATGGCTATTGTCGATCTTACTTTTGGGTCGGAGGAACCGGAAACCGAGGCCGTTGAACGACGTCGGAATTTTAATCAGTCGAAAATTCTCGGCCGCCATCCTTGCGAAATTCAACTCGTTTAATTCGGGTCGTTTTCTAGCTGCATCGCGTCCAGTGTTTCTCAATATCCCGAATATTCCTGTCTCCTGAACGGGAAACTCTCGTTATTTTTTAAAGCAAAAGAAATTAGAGGTTGGTGTTAGAGAATTTAAATTATTCATTACTGGTAATTTCTCGAGATAAGATCGATCGGGTAGTCAATTTTGTCCCTGGGAGTGCATGACTTCCGCTCTTAAACGGTGAACGCGGAAAATCCAGAAATCCGGTTTGATTACGCTTAAATTGTGGAAATTAAGGTGTAATGATGCCCCGATAAAGTGTATGGAATCATGAAATTATACGTAACGGCGAATGTTATACATGAGGAAATTAGCAAATATATTGGCTAATAAAAATTACAGCATCGATACATTTTATCATTATTTCAGCACAAAATACACATTAAACTGATGAAAATTCCTTACAGGGGTCAAGACCACCATGTATGTAAATACCAAGAATACCAATGATCGCGGAAAAATTCGGAGAAAATTGAGAAATTCGCAAGTACCCTCGTAATAATAGCAAAGACGAGAAGCAAAAAGGGAAGGAAGAAAAAGGGAGAAAGAGAAGAGGAGTACCAATTACCTTAACTAAAAGCTCCTCCGCCACGGTTCACGCGTGACCCACAGTGCACAAAGCGTCGCGTACTCGCGGCGCATTCGCGGAACAGCAAATTCCGCGGCGGCACGGCGAGCGTTGGAACAATATTTCCTTTGTAATAATTAGACACGACAAGCCCCGGAGGAAGCGAGACGCGTTTCATCCAGCTCGCGAGCGAGAGTGAGAAACGCGCGACATGACGCGAGCGGAAGAGAGACGGCCTAGAAGAGAAATTGCGTACAATGTGTAGCGAAACAAGTGCCGTTAGTCGCTCCTTGTCAGAAACGGTTTCGCGTTCAGCCCGATTCTACGTCAGCCTGATTTAATAACCCGACATTAAATTCCGATAATTAGTCCCGATCCAAGCCAGACAACGTCTCGCGCGGCGTCGATGCCGCGGTTGGTCCGACGCGCTATTTTCATTGCCGTCGTGATCAACGCGCTGGATCGGTATGCGCTTTGGCTGCCTGTTCGCAACACGCGACGCTCGTTATGCGAAATCCGTGTACGCCGACGTCCGCGACAACAATTAACGATGAGAAACAAGCCGCGCGACACGAGCTAGGAACAGAGCCGGATAGACCAGGGGGAAAATAGAGGAGCGACCGAGAGAAATGACGTGAAAACGTTACCTGTCGACATCATTGTGCACTTCTATACCAGCATTGTGCGCTTAATGAATACGCGCTCCGAGGGTACCGTTTGATTTTTAAATACCCCGTTTAGCAATTTAAAGCCGAGTCTGCGGAGTGATACGAGAGTATAACGGGAAGCCTTTCACGAGATTATCAAAATCCAGACTTCCGGGTGTGCGTCGAGCACTTTTGGAAGAAATGTCCAGACCAGGTCTCCGCAGCTATGCATACGTCGACAGCCTAATGGATACACCAGCACTGAGGAACATTCGGATGTTTACCTTGACAGGAGAAACGAATTGCATCTGCTAACTTCGATTTTTATAACTGCTATCGAGTTTTTGATAAATCTCTTGTTTTTCTGAGTAATTTTGCAGTGTGGATTTTGGAGCAGTCTTTGATAAATTTTGACTTCGGAATCGATTGATTTTTAAATACCCAGTTTAACAATTTAAAGCCGAGTCTGCGGAGTGATACGAGAGTATAACGGGAAGCCTTTCACGAGATTATCAAAATCCAGACTTCCGGGTGTGCGTCGAGCACTTTTGGAAGAAATGTCCAGACCAGGTCTCCGCAGCTATGCATACGTCGACAGGCGAATGGATACACCGACACTGAGGGACATTTGGATGTTTACCTTGACAGGAGAGACAAATTGTACCTGCCAGCTTCGATTTTTATAAGTGCTATCTGACAATAAAAGTCTCTGGTCGAGCATTTTTGGAAGAAACGTCCAGACGAGGTCTCCGCAGCTGTGCAGACGAGCGTGTCTACAGCCGAATGGATACACCGGCACTGAGAGACATCCGCATGTTTACCTTGACAGGTGAGACGAATTGCATCTGCCAGCTTCGATTTTTATAACCGCTATCGGGCAATAAAAGTCTCTGGTCTTTGATAAATCTCTTGTTTTTCCGAGTAATTTCGAAGTGTACATTTTAGAGCAGTCTTTGATAAATATTGACTCCAGAAATGGGTATTTCGAAGTGGAATTAGATACACTGCTCGTTGCGTGCTTTTAGAAGGAACTAGGCTTCTTAAGAACTATATCAAGACTATGTCAAGAGCCGGTTCATGTGACCATATGACTAATCGATACTGCGCCGTAAAAGTCTCAAATCTGACAAATCCTTTGTTTGTGAATTTTGGGGCAAAGTCTTTGATAAAGACCGTCTCGAGAATTAGGATTTTTATAAACGAACTTCATCTTGTGGCAAAACGCGTAAGGTTTGCGCGTTAATGCCGGGTGATTTACGACTGGTAAATTAGTTACGCGTACTTATTAAGCTCGCGATAAGCAGTGAATAAGTCAACAAGTCTGGAAGTGCTGTTCGCAGAAACGAGCGATGATAGCGTTTACGACTTGAGAAATATTTGCTTCCTTGGGATCATTCGTTCCTAACAAACTACCGACGTGTTCGAACCTGTACTATAAACCTTATCCCTTTTCGCGTTAGAATTTAATTCGTGCTAATTCTAATACCTCCCTAGACATCGACCAATCTATGATCGTTACTCATCGATGAGTCTCATTCCCTCTCGTAGCTATATTTTAACATTTATCGCGAATATTTAGTAGGTCTGATACAATACTTTCTAAACCATCAATCAACACCTTCTGCCCTCGTTCGCAGGCCGACCATCAAAGCTTCCTATCTCCGATCCTTCCTCGATTTCTTGCTAAATTCTAATACTCCTTGCTTAACAACCAAACCACTTTTCGAAGCATTAATCACTCCCTTTTTTCTTCATTTTTTCTTAGCCAAATTACCCGAATCTGTCGACTCCGTTTGTTAAATCAGAGCTTGGAAACTAGTGGTGTCGCTTCAGGCTCTCGAAGTCCAGTACTTCATAAACGTTTGTGGCAATAACCATGGACATTATACACTATATATACATGTATTACATTACGCGCTGATTCACGCTGATTCTGCGATAACAGCGATGCAATTAAATTACTTGTACTCTCTATGTTACAGGATAACTGTTAATCTTTATGTCAGATGTATATATATGTGTATTATTATCGTTAACATAGATACCGTTATGGAGGTGTGCAATGACTAATGTGTGTGACTTTAACGATTAATCTAATGACTAATTAGGTATCCAGTTTTCTGTCTGAACAAAGCAATCTAATAGTAAACGCGTGACGCTATTATATATAAAATAAAAATACTATTTTAGCATTATTTCTAATCTCTATCTACTCTTGTTTACTTCCCGAAGGTTCTTCGCAGACTAATTCCTTTTCTGCGACACTCATCGACAATTTAATCGCAACTACTACTCTTGACATACTTCAGACTTTTATCCGTCATAGCAACACCTTTCTTGTCATTTCTGTAGCACTGTGAGCTGGCAAGGATTCTAGCAAAGGAAACAGTATTAAGAGCAGTATCGAATTCGGCTTGGGTGTTTAAGGTATCATTTGAAATGCACGCGAACGGACGGATGACGACGTGCAAGAATTATACGGATGAGATATTTATGACCAGGTCGAGTGCAAGCAATGAACGAAAGTCTAGGAATGGGTCCGAGTGTCTGAAGTACCTGGCCCACCAAGAGGTCGTGCGGGAAATGGGTGATCAACGAAGAGAGCTTGCGCATGAAAAGAGTGTTAGACTTTAAATAAGGGTGCAAGGGCGCAGACGAGGCAGAATGCGTGTAGTCGAGACATAGTAAGCGTGTTTAGGAGTCAGAATTCAGAGAAACCTAGTGTAATATTTTAGTTAAATAAATCCGTTTTGTGATTAAAGAGATCTCTCTGTCAGCACAGATTAATCTAGCAATAATTCTACATTTTTGTGACCGAAAATCGACTGGATCGTCAGATCCGTGAACGAAGAAACTAGGCGTTACTTACACAACGAAGTACGCCTATATCCGTGGACACCGCGAATTATTTATTATCACCGATCCACAAAGCATGTCGTCACGGTCATTTTCTCCGCGAAACAAAATGGCTGCCGGAAATAGCTATTTTCGAGAGCCCGTGGACCCCCTGGTCCAACGCGCCAAGTCCCGTTCCACTCGATATTTCCATTGCGAGGAAAAATGGCGAGGAAAAGTCGCGAGCACCGGCGTGCCGCATTATGCTAATAAACTACGAACCGCATTAATATCCCTGCCGGCGTTCAGTCGAGTTACACGAAGCACCGCGCGGCAGACAAATGATCCCGCTGCCGGCCAATCTTTCGCGAGTTTAATTTCCCCGCGCGTGACAGTCATCCGTGACATTAATTACACGCCGTGCATGCCTCGAACGTCCCGGGTGGAAAAAGCTCGGTACCCAGGTGGGGGGTGAGAGCGGGGGCGTGGGTGGCGAAGGAGGTGAGCACAATTGAAAATGAGAAACACGTGACGGGGACACGAGCGCGAAATTATAGCGAGGACGAAGAAGAGTAACGGGCCACGGGCGTCCGGACGCAGAACAAGTATCGCGGTCTGTCCGCGACTCCATTGCCGTTGGAACAGAGGTTATTAGATGCGGAACGTCGTGTCGTAATAAATGCAGCACGCATAAATACGCCGTAACGATACGGCGTGGCCGGCTCGTTTCCATGTCGTCTAAATTCTTCAGGCAGCGCGGAATGCCCGTGGGCCGCGTATTCGCCGGTTGCACTTGAACCAGGAAATCGCCGTGGCCCGTGAATTCCGCGTATTCCGTCCCCCACAGGCGACGCGACGCGACGCGACGCGACGCGGTTCGACCCGACGCGAGCTTTGCTATCTGGCATACATGCCAAATTATTCGGCGAAATTAACGTTTGCGATACATTGTCCGTTATACTCGGATTCTAATTTCTCTCTGCTAGCGAGAATCCGGACCGCGATGTTGAGTGAATATAATGATGAAGAGTAGATAGGCGCGAAGAGTATGATAGGTGCATTATCGTCGCGAGTTTACTCTAGCAGGAATTGCGTCCTATCGGGTGTCGGCTACCGTGAATACTCGAAATGATACCACGAGTTGGCGAATTTTTGCAGGCTTGCTTAATAAACGCGGTACTGAGGAGAGGTTAACCTTTTGCACTCGAGAGGTGACTCTTAGTCACCATTTAATCAGATTCTAAAGATCGACGTTAATTAATATATCAAATTTAAAATTACCTATCGATGTGTGGAATGTCGAAGAAAAATAATTCTACGTCTTAATTTGCATATGATTTCTCATTTACCATTTTAAAAATATAGTCGGCTTTATGGCAGAAAGTCTTCGAATTACTATTTTTCTGTAACGAAAAAGTCGTCGACTGCAAAGGGTGGATTTAGCTGGGAATAGCTGTTCTCAGCGGCCTCCGTGTATTATTTAGCATGTGATCGGGTCACGTAACATTTTATGGCTCGTGCCTGTTTGCCGTGGTATATTCTACTGCGGGTACTTTTAAAATTTGATGCAATTTCGTTCTGTTCGCGTGTCACTTCGTGCAATGGCACTAGGGCGAAGCAGATAGTCAATCCTCGTTGAGCAGAAGTATCGATTTCATCGCGAATAAACTTGTATTTTAATCGAGGAAAGGTTAATTTATATAGTCGCAGAGAAAGAGAGAAAGAGAGAGAGTAGATTTAGTATGAAACAGTGGTTCTCAACATTCTCCTACCATTCGCGTGCTATTTAACTCTTTGCGGCACAAGATTTCAGATAATAAAATAGACCCGTGTTGCATAGAAATTTCACTCCGCTCTGTATGAAACAAAATTGGTATATTTTTACTAATAAAGGAATCGCATAATGTGAAAACATAAAACCAGGAAGAAAAGATTGTCGCAATAAACCTTCCGCTTGCAACAATTGATGAACTTGTACTGGCATGTTGGAGGTATTACCAACTGCTTTACGTAAATAAGACGAAATATAAACCTATGCGCATGCACCTATTGCAATATTTCGAGGTGGGGCTAAAAATGTCCCACCATGCATTACGGTGCATCGAAAAGCCGAGACACTTTTAATCCCAGCGTGCCCCAAAGAGTTAATCGATATGCGAGCCATTCGGGTACTCTATTCACCCAGGGATACTGTACTCCAGACACTGTAAAAATTTTCTATAATTAAATTCGATTAATGCATCGCTCGAAATTATTCATCGTACCACCAGAGAAACACCTACAACTCAGAATCCCCACCGACCAGGAATATTCTCTCATCGATGGTTTACTCGATAAACGTTTCCCTGCTTTGCTCCATGACTAACGTTCTCCCTAGAATCCGTCAGCCCATAATCCATCCAATTTTCTCGAAAACAAGAGCGCATCGACGAGGGAAGAAATCCGTCACACGGAAACTAGGCAGAAAACTGCGGCAATTTCTCTCGCTACCATCCAACGTATAATCTCGCGATCAGTCGAGGAGAAATGGAAGCACGCCGTACGGTAAATCGTGGCGGACCACGCTCCGCTCTGTTCCGCTCTGCTTGCACGGAATAGCGAAAACTCTGATCGTCCACCCCCGGCCGACAGCTGCTGGGGCCACGAGCGTCGCGATACGTTACTGTGCGGTCGCGTCGCACCGACAAAGCGGATTAGTGACCAGGTGCAATCACGGTCGCGCGTACAATTAACGCGCCGCTCGCAATTATGTCCCCGAGCTTTCGAAACTGCTCCCTTTGCCCTGTCGCGTTCTCCGCAGCCGCGTGGGCGCGCGACGTGTAGGAGACGCGCGGCGTCACGATGATTACTCAATTACGGCTGATCAGCGACAGAGAGTCCGATTGAATCCCCTTTCTCCGTGGAAACCGCTTTTTTCACAGGGGACCCGAGAGGGCGCGTAGGACGCCGAGGTTAATTGCGCAATTGCGACCGGAGAACGGAGCGAACCGTGGATGCTGCCTGATTGTCTATTACCGGCTCGTTTTGGCTGTTAACTTCTTCGGATATTTCGCGTGACAGGAGAGAAAGAGAGAGAGAGAGAAAGAATGGAATTTTTCTGCGGTCATAGCGACATTAGTTTTCTGAGAGGACTGTAAGTACTCTATTCGTTCGCGGTTTAACTCTTTGCGGCATGGGATTTCAGATAATAAAATGGACCCATGTTGCATAGAAATTTCATTGCGTTTTAAATGAAACAAAATTGATATAAAACTAATTTTTATAAAAATTAACTTACTTTTACCATTTTTCATATAAAACCAGGGAAAAAAGATTGTCGCAATAAACCTTCCGCTTGCAACAATTGATAAACCTGTACGGTGCATCAAAAAGGTGGAACCCTTTTAACACTAAACGTACCGGTACTTTACACATACCTATTCTTACCATAAAGGGTCAAATGATTCCTCGGATAATATAAAAATTTACAGAAAGTCAGATGAGCGAAAGAAATAACAATAAATGTACAATCTGACCTCACTTGGTACGATTAGCGTTAATCCTAGCGTGCCCCAAAGAGTTGAGATTTAATTGCGTAAATGTATTTATATTTTTGTGAAACGTGAGAAATAACAGCTTTCCGCTGAGCAAGAAATTTAATCAATTTCGCGGGGCTATTATTCGATAATAATAGTTGAAAATCTGGCGAAAAATAATTAAAGGGAGAAAAATTTTCTCCGATCTCGTTCCCTGATCTCTTCAACTGCGGCGTATTTGCCACGTATCTCGCCGCATTCCATCTTAAAGTAATTCCGCTCTCTGCCTTTCTTCCCAACAAAATTACGAAAACCCATACTCTCGCGAGATTTCCATCGACAGGCGTCGGAAAACGGGGCGACGCATCGCGACGGGGTAAAAGAACGGGTTTCAGGGAACGTTATGAAACCGGGACTCCAGATGCTTTTGTCATCCCGTTGCGACGATATACGACGAGCAGCGGGGCGGACCGCTCGTTAACCGAAAGCCTCTCGTGGGAGATCCGCCAGGGAGCCTATTTGCTCTTCGTGGAATTCCTCGTCGGTTCGTCATTGTGCGCTCATGAGACAGGACGTCGTCTCGTGACCCGATGACAGCGTAACGCGCCATTGTCGCGAAACCGCGTGGAATGCCACGAAACAGTCCGTTTTCTGTCCCGCGTTGCGCAACACCTCTGCGTCCATTGTTCGCGTCTCCTGAAACACCTTGCACGCTGTTCCAGACGAGTGACAAGAATTTTTCACGCCTTTCGAAATGTCTCGTCCGCGTTCCGCCTCGTTCGTGCCCCAAAGACTCGATCACCGGCCGACAATGCGGCATTGTTCCATCGGTTCGGTGCCGAAAATCCAGCGACACGTGCTTTTTCAACTGCGTGTCGTTATTACGTATTGTTCGAACGTGAGACGAGCGATCGTCGTCGCGAAGCAGCTCGAACTGGAAGATTACGTGGCCCGTGGACAACGGGCTCCGCATACGAATTTCTCGGTAATTTTGTCCTCCGTTTTGAAATTTTTCCGAGCGTGAGTCGTCTGCGTCTGTTATCTCGCGCGGTGATTTATACGCTCGGGAATTTCACGGAATCGTCGGATTACCTGGAGAACCGCGGCTCCGCGCGGTGTTTTGCCGGGTTCTTGCACCGTATTGCGTCACGACAGCTTCGCGCTAAGATGGCACGTTCGTGGATTTTCTTTTAAATGTCACGACGGATCGAGAATCGGGTGACGAGCGGAATGTACCTACCGGTTGTTTCGAAGGTAGATTGTGGAATCGGGCACGGTGAAATTGTCGTCGAAACGTTCGAATCTTCAACGTGCAATGATAATTCTGTCCGTGTTTACGCGTGCAACGATGAGTCGCGTGTATTATAGAAATCGTGACTCATACGTGTGAATAAAATTAATAAGGTGTAAACACAGGTGACTGTTAAATATCCCTCGTAATACTAAACTAATTCTTCCTCGATTAAATAAATAATTGATATTTTATTAAATGTAACCCTATCTTCTACGAATTTAAATCATCTAAAATACCCACTGATCTTCTCCCAAAAAAGAAACTACCGTTTAACACGTTGAGTGCGGAGTAGTAGATGCCGAGCTCTTAAGTATGCTGAAGAGTATGAACAGAAGATTACTTTGTTTCACTTTGTCGTTTGGACTGTGAGAATGGTGCAGTCAATGCACAAGTATACAAATTATAAACAGAAGATAATGGGATGGAGAATGCCAGAAAGGCAAGAAGGTGATCATCAAGAGACGACCAGTCAGAAAAAGCCACGAAAGTGTAAAGATCTACTTCAGCAGATGGAATTTAGTTTTTACGATATATTAATTGTCATTAATAATTTAACTCTTGACAATGCCAGTCTCGCGCACCGATGTCGACCAAACGAAAAGTTCGCTGTCAGTCCCTAGAATCCACACCGTCCAAACAAAAGGCCTACTGTCAAAGAATCCCCTAAACGATCGAAAAAAGGGAAGAAACTATAAGCTTATCTCTCCTCTCGAAGGATTCCATCGTCCAGCTAAATATGTACTCCCATATGGAGGAAAAAAGTTCAACAAATCAAAGGAATTACCCTTAACTTTACTGCCGCCATTTGTTACACGCGGCCCTAGCTGCCATCGATCCGGGGAACTTTCTAAATGTCCCGGTAATGACGCGAAAAATTACTAAATCCCCTTCCATTAAAATTTTTTACCTATCTCGAATGTCCGATCGGCCGTCCAGCCACCCTTGTAGATCGTAACTCGAGGACGCAGCGAGTGGTCTCCGGCCGTGGATCAGCTGTACTCACCTGAAATCAGAAAACACAAGGCGCTTGAGTGCATTCGGCCCCGTGCGTGTAGCCCGTGTTCTTTCAATAGAAACGGCTAGAAGATCGTAAATTTACCTCGTTCACCTTGCGCGGATAAGATATGCGGCGAGGCTCGTGAGAAGACGCGCGCGAGTAGAAAGAGTCTCGTAAAGTACAATGTTCGTATATATCCGTGGAACGTCCGCGCGACGCTGCGAGCCGGCAACGAGAGTCTCGGCTTTCCGAAATTTGCATTACCGAACGACGTGGCTGTTCGTCGAAAATTAACGGCGCCACGGGAAGCTTAATTATTTCCAACCAGGCTGCCGTCGTTTTCACCCCGACGCGCCTTGGCAATCGCGAGTCTCGGCTTTCCCAAATGCAAATCCCGCTGGGAATCGCTTTGAATCGCTAATCCCTGTCCCTTCAGCGTCGCGACTTCTTTATTATCGTTATCAGCCGTGCTTTCGAGCTTCGTTTCTCGCTCGTCGCGTCGGGGACGTGCCGTAATTACGCATCAATGGCCGTTTTCGTCCCCCGTCACGAAATGATATTTACGCTAACGTTACCGTTGCTCACGTGTCGCATTTTCACCCTACTACTCGTTTCGCCCCGATTATGCAATTTCTACGGCTTGGGAACGTCGGGCGAGGCTAATTTAAGAGTCGCGAACTTAATCTTATCGAATTTGGTTGGCCATTATGGCCGGATTGCTAGGATAAACTGGCCATTACGTAACGCCGCTAAGGTGGAGTCTACGTGTGTCCTTAATCGAGAAAATGCGCGTAACGCGTAGTTTATCTGGTCGAATACGCGGCTCTGATCCGTTAATGCCAGCTTATCGTGTCATTAAGCTGTAAACCACGAAATCACGGTGAAGAAATGAAAACGAAGAACGCGAGAGCTTTCGTAGACCGTTGATACTGCCGGTCAAATACTGGATAACGTAAATTCCAGTGAGATACGAGGCCGTAATACACCGGTGTTTCGAGCGAACCGTATTTGCCTCAAAGTATAAACCCATGCCGCTAAAAGTTCAATTTGTTACGCATGCGGCATAAATTTTATCATTCCAATCACGAGTACTAACCGCGTACTAATACCTTCGACTTATCGTACGAGTTCTTCGACGCTGATCGTGGGGAACCGACAAATATATCCCATACACGACGTAATCCCGATATATGTACTCCTCTTCGAACTTTAAACGACACGTGTCGCCATTGTAAATCGACCAACACGTGCAACGCGTGCATACAACGCGCACGTATAATTACCCTTTCGAGGAGTACCTGAATTTTAACTTTGCCCGAGAAAACGGAATCGTTTCTCTTATGCAACGAAGGAAAAAACCGTCACGAGGAGACGTCTAACTTCGAGTGCCATAAAATTCGCCGTAAAAGGATACAAGACAGACTAACGACGCCGAACTTTACAACTTCTCGGGTACCATTCACGATGCCTTCACGAGCGCGACGAACGCCGCCATCCCTGCTACCGCAGCGCCCTGCCACGTGGAGAGAAGCAGAAGCTAAGCCGAGAGGTAGCAGAGGTGTTCGAAAGGGAAGAACGGGGCTCGGTTACAAAGCGAGAAGTCACGACGAAACGAAACGAGTGTCAAAGGCTGTTCCTAAAAGCCTTCGGGTATCCGCGTTGCATCGACGCTTCGACACCGGCGACGCTCGTTCCGGCTCCGCGTTGCGGCGCATCCAACGCGAGAGGAGAGGTGCATTCACCCCGGCCGTTTGCATCGTTTACAGCCGCTGCAACCTTCTCTCCGGCTTTTCTAGACTCCTAGCCGGTGAGCGGCTCTATCTCGACCACGGTCCACACTTATGCACTTACGCGTTAATGCCGTAACGACCGCGTCGGCTGCCGCGGTTGCAGTTGCAGTTGCACCGACAGGCCGAGGGCAAGGTAGACTCCTGCGAGGGCAGGCTACCAGCCTCGGCATCCGATTTATTTCCACCGATCCTCGACTTCTGCTCTACGCCTCTTTCAACCCCTCCACGTTGATTATTTTCTTCGCGCTTCTTTCTTTTCTTCCTTCTCTTTTTACAAGTGCCTGTAACGGTGAGCGTGGTGAGGTCAAAAATTCGCGGGCTTTGTCTCTAACGGGTCTGGATCTTGTCTGAGAATCTATACCTGTTTCCGTCCATTCCAACTTGCCGTTCTTTAATTTAATTTTTCCCCCAACTGGATTCCTTCGCTGAAAGGAATCCTCGTATCCTTGTCAACGGTTTTGATAAGAGTCCACCGATGTCGTGTATGATTTAAAAAATTAAATAATTGCGTTACACGTGAAATTATCGATCAAATATCCAAGAAAAGACCAAACGATTTAACCCCACGTCGACAGCGCCCATTCACCAGCTGCTTCCGAAAGCAACCCCGCTTCCTCGCGATCTCGGGCGCACGAAGCCGATAAATCAAACTCCAATTAAACGCCGCTCGAACCAGCTTACGCGTTACCATTTCACGCCAGCCAGCGAAACGTACGCTCGCCGAAGAAAACGCAACGAATGTCACGCTCGCTCGCTCGCCCGCTGGAACTCGCGCTGGCAGCCGTCGGAGGTGATTTTTCAGCGCGCCGTTCCCTCTCCTACTACCTAGGCCGCGCGTTCTGGAGCAGAAAGGTCCGAGTGACCGGCGGAGAGTAAGTACCCAGACTCCCAGGTAAGCGATACACGGCCGTACGCCCGCTGTAAATTTTACTACGTCATCTCCGGGAACGACCTCGTCCCACAACCGGCACTAAATCCTTTTACGATCGGACCGGCAGCCAGCCAGCTCCGTTCCCCGATGTCGTTGACTCGCTTTTTCATTCCGTTCTTCTAGCGGCCGCGCTCTCGAGGAAGAGTAAACAAGACATCGAACGCTCGCGAGCTCTCGCGCGAGCACCAGCTGCAACTAGGGGGCACACGTTCGTCCGCACGCGGAATTTGGTACTTGGAAGCCGCGTTCCGCGGCAATTGCCGGCTTGAAACAGACGTCAGCCGGTTGCTCAGCGCTCGTTCGGTCCCCTGGTAATTAGGATGGGCCGAAGAAGCTCCTTTTTGCGGCACGCTGATCGCGATAGAGCCGTTTATCGCGTGATCCTCCCGGTGATTTGCGAGCTAAATTTTTTTAGAAATGGGAGGCTCGCCTTCCGATTTGTATCGATGTTTTCGTCGAGCTAGTGTCAACAACCAGCTGACTCTATGGCGTTGCATTGATTTTTTAACTATTTGCGGACGAGCGCCGCATATATGCGTTCGACGGAATCCATCAGTTTGGCAGAGGAACATATATGCGTTCGACGAAAACAACTGATAGGGTCGAGAAACTCGTAAATGTGTCCCACGTAAACGCATTGCCATGTCCGAGAAATACATATTTGTGTCCGTTTTTGCGGCCCTAGGACCGCACGTCCCAAGTTAAGTACTGAACTGTTTTATGTCCTCATTGCCTCACTGACGTCTTTCGGTGATGTTTAAATAATTTGAGTCTTTATGCCTACAGTCTTATGGGTGATTTATTGGACATTCGGTCCTGAGGCCGCAATACACATTTTCTACGAATTGAAACAATTTTGTAAATTTAATGGACGAAAGGAGGTGTGAGCCCAAGTTGAGAAATCCTGAGTCTCGATTAACCTGGTTCGATCAAGAATTGTACTTTTATCTTATTTTATATTACATTCGAATATTAGCCTGTGAATAATTTTGTTCTTCCCGCCTACCTAGATCCCCGTCATTACCCAGTATAATTTGATCAAAAAAGACATAAAAATTGTACCGAGGTATGACACGAAAGTCGTTATAAATCGATCATGCTTATCAAAGATATTCGCGTTTTTACGAATCGATTGGCGATCGCAAAAAGGTGTCTCGACGTGGCTAAGAAACCATTTTGGGCGCGATTAGATGGAAATTGCGATAAATAGGAACAGTACGTTCCGAGTGTTGGGAATTTAGCTACGAAACGACGTTTTAAACCGTGTTCGATAAGGAAGCGTTGTGCAACGGTTAAGAGAGTGCGGATAATTGCACATAAATGTAAGCAATAGTCATTAGCTGGCAGCGTTCGCGCACGAGGAAAACATATCACCGTGTCAATGCCTCGAGAGCGTAGGCTCGCGTCGAAAGTTCAACGAAAACGAAACCGATACTTCCTCTGATTGCCGTACAAACGTTTCTTTAATTGCACGCGAATATTAATGAATATCGACGTGTCCAGAGGCCGTTTCAGCGTCGACAAATTGTTCCCGAGCGCCGCTTGCAATCGCAATTATCGCACGGGGTACCACTGCAGTCGCTGACGCGACGATTCCAACCTACGAAATTGGAAATCCTCTGCTACGATGCAATTTGTCTGCGAGATGGATAAGTGGCGACAAGTCGCTGGTGCATAGTCGACAATTTTATCAGAGAAAGTCACTTGGGCGAGTCTTTGAGAATGGAAACTCTTTTATTATCGTGGCTTCAGCCTTGGTCTGTTTACACTCGCAGTTCCTGCATCTGAAGAGGTTAAGTTGACGTATATCGTTAACCTATTCCTCGACCAAGAAAATTTCAACATTTTGTATATAAAATTCGAATTTTTCGAATGATTTAAAAATTAGACGCTAAATAAAATCACGAGGTATAGCAAAATCTTTGCATGTTACGTGTTTCGATTTCCCGAGTATCGTCATTTAAAGTACTAGACTTTAATACCTATTATTAACATCCGAATAAATTGCATAATTTCTTTAACAATGTAAAATACATTTTTATCCACTTTTTCTGATGAACACGTACATTGTATGTTTCCCAATCCAGTGATTGAATAAATGTTGAAAAGATAAGTTTAGCTGCAGTCAAAAATCAATCTAGTTTATAAGATGTAAGTTCCTAGGACGAATGTTTATATAAACATTCGATGGCGTTGGGGGTTTGAGAACCGCGTCGCGTACCCTCTTGATACTCTCTCACCAACGTCAGAGTTCAAAACATCTTACTCATTCCTACCTTGACTAAGGGCCAATAGTCATTTTCACGTCTCCAAAAAGTAAGACTATATAAGCACCTTGGAAAACTGTACGAGGGCAAAGTTCATATTCTTCTTCATCGATACACAGTTACTGTATTTTCCGACGTAGCCTCGTTGCAGAACTTGTATTGTATATAGAAGCGTTGCGAAATATATTACAAAAGTTCCAATATTATTTATTATTAAAACCCATAATCCCAATAATAAACAAAACTGTTCTAAATTATAACAGGTAAATTTGTCCAATCCCTGTCGTTCAATACCAGATTCATCCCCTATCCTTGCCATTTTATACCCACGCTAACTACAATTGAAACGCAATCCACGAAATTATTCCATAAACCAACTGAAAGAGGCATTCTTAGCCATTTAACATCGGTTACCTACATACTGAAATCTAAAATTGGTACCCCATGAGACACGTATGAGAAACGTAGTTACTTTTTCCCCCTATGCTCTCCGTGTCACAGCCATCTCGCAGAATTCAGCGCAACGGGAGCAAAGAAAGGATCGGTGACACTGGAAGGCTAGAAAGTACTGAAACGAGGGAAACCAGATCGGTCTGAAATTACTAATCACGACTCATGCAAAACACGAGCGACGCCGGAAGGAAATTGGCCTACCGTTCCGTGAAAATAAAGCGTGTCATCTTTCGCTTTCTAGGACTGCCGGCGAATTTTGTTTTGCGCGACCTATGCGGCTAATTAAGCGCTTTCACCGTTGTTCGCCGATGTGTAGCGATTTCTCTCCCGTCCACGGGAAACCGAGCTCGCCAATTCGTTCGTATTAAAGCGCGATGACGTGCGCGTTTACGTTCAAGGGAACCCGCCGTTCCCGCTAATTAATTCACCTCGTTGCGCAACGCTCCTGCAACCTGCGCGCCTCGAATAAAATATCGCGCGGGCCTCGAAAGTCTGCGAAACCAGCGCCACCGATGGAAAAGTATCCGGACACTTGCTCACTTTTGACAGGATGTAATTTACCTACGGGGCCTTTATGATCGTTACAGTTATACGCGCCAGGATATCGGGACGTTATAAAATGGCGCCCGAACGCGCGGGGAGAAGATGGACGCTCCTAATGGCGCAACTTTGGAAAAAGACACCAGGAAAAGCTGAGATTTAATCCTGAGATTCTTAATTTCTAAATCATAAGTCGGACACACGGGAGATCGTTCCGAATTGATAGAACTTTCCACGTTAATTCAAGCAGTGATACCCGAGACTGTTAGGTAGACGTGAAAAACGCGTAATTAGTCGCGATGTATTAAACTTTTTAATAGACAGTTCGAATTAATAGCCGAGCGATTTAACAAGCAGATAAAAAGCAAGAATCGCTTTTACTCGTTAATTTCCCATTAATTTGTTAAAATTCCTGCAAAGTGCTAATAAACGGTATTATACCCGTGTACGCTATCATTTACGAGTTCTGAGCACGAACATTGTTGCACGGAGCAATTACGGTATAACACCGCGTAATCTTAGATCTGGCAGAAAAGACGCGTAAGAAAAATCAGAATCACATCCGAAATAGCATAATTAGGTACTTCCGTACGACAGGCTAACCGAGTGCTAACTCCTCCGCCCTATTAAACCGTATTTTCGCGTGAAAATATTCTCTCGGGTGATGTTGCACCTGTCACGCACTATATCCCGCGCTCATAATAGCTTTATTATTCGTTAAAAGCGTGCTTCCACGTGCAAAAATAATTCCTCGTGTCACCCTCGTGTCCGTCCCTCGAATCGCGAAATCGAGTCACGCGCGATTGCCGATCTCGACCGATCCTCCGCGTCGTATTTCGCGCATGATCGATCGTAAATCGGACAGACTTGCCGAACGAGGCATGGGCCTTGCGTCGCGTCCACGGGTCCCGTGTAGATCGGCGATGGGCACGAAGCAACGAATCGTAGCCCTCGATCGTGTCGATCCACGGAAGCCTTCTGTGCACGTGAGGCCGCAACGCGCGTCTATTATGCATGTTCGATATACGTAATGTGTACCGACGATCCGCAACAAGGTATACTCCCATTCGCAGTGGCTGCGCCGTGTACACGTCGTGAATTATTGTAACGATCGCGAAATTGCAGTTTAGCCGCATCAGATGTTACGATTCCGTTGCAACGTCGTGGCGCGATCATCGAGCTGCGACGATGGGAAACATCGCCGGATCTATGGGGAACGGACAGGGCAGGCGTCGAACACGGGCCCTTTATAGAAATTGAAATCGATTTCGTGTCGGATCGCTGCAACGGCTCTCGTGATCTCTGGGATCCGCAAGCCGGTGTCCCTGGAAAAATCCACGATTGGGAATCGACGAGATTTGCGGATTCCTATGAGAACATTACGCGGATTCCTGTATACGTGTACACGAGTATATATGTACGTACGTAGATGTCTGTTGGGATTTTAAGTGTTGGGACATGAGCGTGTCGCAAGAGACACGACTGTTTTCTGGCTAGCTATTTGTCACAGTTGCTTGTCCCAAATAGTGAGGGCTCTGTAGCAATTGACTCGCTCCATGTCGTCAGGTTTGTTGACGTACGATTGCGAGGTTTCACTCTTTCAGAGCTGAACCACGATACATCGTCTTTGGGTATGCTTGTGGAAAGTGTCGATGACCATATATCGTTGAGCACGACTCGCTGTGTGCTCGTGCTTCGACATAAAATTCGAATCTTCCCCTTTTTAAGTTTAAATAAATATCATTAATACGATCCTTCGTTCAAACTTTCTCTACCGTGTTCCTTTCCCGAATTTCCAAATTATGACATGGTCAGACGGTGTCAGCCTTGGAAAAGACTTTTCTTATAACAAGAAGAGTTGAAAAGTGTCAACGAACGCTCAGAATATGGCTCCAAAGTCTTCATCTCTAATTTAGACGTCTGACAGTCATTATAACTTTCTCCGGTAGTCTTTATAAATCCAACATCCTGATTCGATAGCAACCTCGAAGATAGGCAAGTAATTGAACACCCTCTTGGTCTTTCAGGAGCGTGTCTCTAAATGCACGGTGGCAACAATTCGCGCATATTAATTTGCAGCAACAGGCAACGTTGAAAACAGCCGGACACGTTGCACGGGACCACGCTGCGCGGGCGTTAATCTTCAGCCGAACCTGGGCATAAATCGCGTTAAGCAATCCCCTTCCCGTTCCGCGTATGTTAATTTTCGCGAACGGAAATGTCCGTCGCCGGCGATAAAGTTCTCGCGTGCTGCGATCCGGATTTATCAGCGCTCCAGATAAAACGGCCACGATTTATCGATTATTTCATTAACGGCAACAAGTCGACTTTCTAATGACTCCCAAGGAGAGGCCGGCCACGATAATGGCCTTATCCATCGGGGATGTGTGCGCAAATGAACGTAGGTAAGGCTGTTACCACCACAATGCACGGGGCCCATGGGTCACCGTGGATCGATGTAACGAGTAATCGCTTTGCACCTTTGGTGGCGATTTCTCGAACACGCCCACGTGGTGGTCGTTGATAAACGACCCAGTGCCGGGGCTCTTGAAATACACGGATAACTGGATACCGACTTGGTGGTTATTCTCAAGCGTTTAGACGATGATTCGCTCGGTTTAATCGAGGATTAGAGAAAAGATAAGTTTAGCTGCAGTCAAAAATCAATCTAGTTTATAAGATGTAAGTTCCTAGGACGAATGTTTATATAAACATTCGATGGCGTTGGGGGTTTGAGAACCGCGTCGCGTACCCTCTTGATACTCTCTCAGGAGTCGGGTACAGCTGCAGATGTGTCTTAGAGGGGTCGATCAGTCTTTCAAGAGAAGTATTAGAAGAAACATATACCTTCCTTGAGAAATAAAAGACTTTGAAAGAGAATATATATATACACGCGTATATCGTAGTTATTTTACTATTAGAACCCATAATGCCAATAAACGCGCCAGGATATCGGGACGTTATAAAATGGCGCCCGAACGCGCGGGGAGAAGATGGACGCTCCTAATGGCGCAACTTTGGAAAAAGACACCAGGAAAAGCTGAGATTTAATCCTGAGATTCTTAATTTCTAAATCATAAGTCGGACACACGGGAGATCGTTCCGAATTGATAGAACTTTCCACGTTAATTCAAGCAGTGATACCCGAGACTGTTAGGTAGACGTGAAAAACGCGTAATTAGTCGCGATGTATTAAACTTTTTAATAGACAGTTCGAATTAATAGCCGAGCGATTTAACAAGCAGATAAAAAGCAAGAATCGCTTTTACTCGTTAATTTCCCATTAATTTGTTAAAATTCCTGCAAAGTGCTAATAAACGGTATTATACCCGTGTACGCTATCATTTACGAGTTCTGAGCACGAACATTGTTGCACGGAGCAATTACGGTATAACACCGCGTAATCTTAGATCTGGCAGAAAAGACGCGTAAGAAAAATCAGAATCACATCCGAAATAGCATAATTAGGTACTTCCGTACGACAGGCTAACCGAGTGCTAACTCCTCCGCCCTATTAAACCGTATTTTCGCGTGAAAATATTCTCTCGGGTGATGTTGCACCTGTCACGCACTATATCCCGCGCTCATAATAGCTTTATTATTCGTTAAAAGCGTGCTTCCACGTGCAAAAATAATTCCTCGTGTCACCCTCGTGTCCGTCCCTCGAATCGCGAAATCGAGTCACGCGCGATTGCCGATCTCGACCGATCCTCCGCGTCGTATTTCGCGCATGATCGATCGTAAATCGGACAGACTTGCCGAACGAGGCATGGGCCTTGCGTCGCGTCCACGGGTCCCGTGTAGATCGGCGATGGGCACGAAGCAACGAATCGTAGCCCTCGATCGTGTCGATCCACGGAAGCCTTCTGTGCACGTGAGGCCGCAACGCGCGTCTATTATGCATACGGCACGAAGCAACGAATCGTAGCCCAACGATCGTGTCGATCCACGGAAGCCTTCTGTGCACGTGAGGCCGCAACGCGCGTCTATTATGCATGTTCGATATACGTAATGTGTACCGACGATCCGCAACAAGGTATACTCCCATTCGCAGTGGCTGCGCCGTGTACACGTCGTGAATTATTGTAACGATCGCGAAATTGCAGTTTAGCCGCATCAGATGTTACGATTCCGTTGCAACGTCGTGGCGCGATCATCGAGCTGCGACGATGGGAAACATCGCCGGATCTATGGGGAACGGACAGGGCAGGCGTCGAACACGGGCCCTTTATAGAAATTGAAATCGATTTCGTGTCGGATCGCTGCAACGGCTCTCGTGATCTCTGGGATCCGCAAGCCGGTGTCCCTGGAAAAATCCACGATTGGGAATCGACGAGATTTGCGGATTCCTATGAGAACATTACGCGGATTCCTGTATACGTGTACACGAGTATATATGTACGTACGTAGATGTCTGTTGGGATTTTAAGTGTTGGGACATGAGCGTGTCGCAAGAGACACGACTGTTTTCTGGCTAGCTATTTGTCACAGTTGCTTGTCCCAAATAGTGAGGGCTCTGTAGCAATTGACTCGCTCCATGTCGTCAGGTTTGTTGACGTACGATTGCGAGGTTTCACTCTTTCAGAGCTGAACCACGATACATCGTCTTTGGGTATGCTTGTGGAAAGTGTCGATGACCATATATCGTTGAGCACGACTCGCTGTGTGCTCGTGCTTCGACATAAAATTCGAATCTTCCCCTTTTTAAGTTTAAATAAATATCATTAATACGATCCTTCGTTCAAACTTTCTCTACCGTGTTCCTTTCCCGAATTTCCAAATTATGACATGGTCAGACGGTGTCAGCCTTGGAAAAGACTTTTCTTATAACAAGAAGAGTTGAAAAGTGTCAACGAACGCTCAGAATATGGCTCCAAAGTCTTCATCTCTAATTTAGACGTCTGACAGTCATTATAACTTTCTCCGGTAGTCTTTATAAATCCAACATCCTGATTCGATAGCAACCTCGAAGATAGGCAAGTAATTGAACACCCTCTTGGTCTTTCAGGAGCGTGTCTCTAAATGCACGGTGGCAACAATTCGCGCATATTAATTTGCAGCAACAGGCAACGTTGAAAACAGCCGGACACGTTGCACGGGACCACGCTGCGCGGGCGTTAATCTTCAGCCGAACCTGGGCATAAATCGCGTTAAGCAATCCCCTTCCCGTTCCGCGTATGTTAATTTTCGCGAACGGAAATGTCCGTCGCCGGCGATAAAGTTCTCGCGTGCTGCGATCCGGATTTATCAGCGCTCCAGATAAAACGGCCACGATTTATCGATTATTTCATTAACGGCAACAAGTCGACTTTCTAATGACTCCCAAGGAGAGGCCGGCCACGATAATGGCCTTATCCATCGGGGATGTGTGCGCAAATGAACGTAGGTAAGGCTGTTACCACCACAATGCACGGGGCCCATGGGTCACCGTGGATCGATGTAACGAGTAATCGCTTTGCACCTTTGGTGGCGATTTCTCGAACACGCCCACGTGGTGGTCGTTGATAAACGACCCAGTGCCGGGGCTCTTGAAATACACGGATAACTGGATACCGACTTGGTGGTTATTCTCAAGCGTTTAGACGATGATTCGCTCGGTTTAATCGAGGATTAGAGGCGGAAGAGAATTTTAACGCGTGAAACGCGGATGCGTTAAATGTCCGATAGGTATTTAGGTTTTGGCTAATAATCTATTGCATAAGTAACTCGGGATATTAATATGGAACGCTAAACGTTCGAGGCACTTTCTAGAGCTACTTTCAGGTATCCTAGTTTACGAATCTTGCAGACGAATACTTGCCACGTGTTTCGGTTCGATCGTTAACCCTCTCGGTCTTGAAACACGCTATTTCACTGTCTAAAGGCCGCGAGAACATTAAGTTAATTTTATTTATAGTTGATACGGTACTTCGTTTACTTATCGAATTATTTATTTGTAAAATATAAATTATTGGTACCTGGTAGAAGCGAAAGGGTTGAAATTGAGTAAATTTATAGGATTTCAGAGGGGATTAGAAGAAAAATGGAGGAAGTTAAAGCTACGTAGTGCACGGTTTAAACCTTGTTTAAAAAGCATCGACGGTAACGCTTCTACCTGAAGGGCAGAATTCGCAGGAAGTTGCAACGCTTAATTCCTGACAAGTTCTAGCGAAATAACCGTTTTAAAGTGTAAAACGCATCGTGAAATTGAATACTAATGATTAAGATAATTACGATGTGTGTCATATGTTTAGAGTCGAATTAAACGTTAACATCTAACAATTTGCTTCGATTTGACCACGCTTACACGTCCGCGTTGATCCTCTTTTAATGGAAGGTTCTTCGTAAGCTACGAGCAACTTCGTGCATTTTTAATAAACACACCATGAAAGGAGGCTTCGAGGATGGCTTCCCATAGATCGAAAGCTTCTCTGGGGTGTGGTAAATTGATCGGCGTGCTCGTGCATTTCCATGAATTAATAATAATTTTCCTGTACGGACGAGCAAAAATAATGGCGCGCATGCCTGGTGACGGAAATGCTCTCGACTTCCGCAATTTTAGATCTGTGTTCCCATGGAATTCCGATCAATCCTGTCACGTAACGCACAATGTCGTTTCCCTCGAGGAAAAATAACAGTTCGCTGAGAGTGACACTTTACGATTTCCCTTTGTAAAACAAATATTTGCATAAATTCCTTGAATACGAGGTTTTACTCGGAATCGCGAAATAAAACATAATAATACGCGACTTATACGCGAATATCCGGGCTCCAATTTCGAAAGAACGAACGATAAAAACCGGTCCTTGGAAAAATCGAACTACCCGTGTTTTCCTGCTGCGATTTCCCACCCAATCCACTTTCCCCGACACGTTCGACACAGGGATCGATTCCGTCGAGAAGCCGACTACGAGCGGAAACGATTTGCAATAGGAAAAGCTCGCGAACGCTCGGATTTCACGCATGGGAATCATTCTGGACAATTTACTCGCCACACTGTGGGTCCGATGCACCCAAAAGCGGTAAAGAGAAGTTTAAGAATAACCAGGTTTTAAAAAAAATTTGATTCCAATAGCAAATTAGGACCGCGATATAGTATAGTAGTAGAGACTTCTTTTAACATTTCTCAATTTTTAATATCACTGCATAATCGAAGAAAAATTAGGAAAATTATTAAAAAACTGAATATTCTATGCTATGATAACAAAATACCGCAATCCACAATCGAAATCTAGAATCTACAATCGATAATGTGTAATTACGCAGCACCTTTATATGGTTTGCACTGATACCATTTTATTTTGCACGTGACACGTCAAAAACACAAAAGAATTGGGAAAATCATTAAAAAACTGCCTATTCTATGCTATTATAACAAAATACGTCAATCTACAAACGAAATCTAGAATCTACAATCGATAATGTGTAATTACGCAGTACCTTTATATGGTTTGCACTGATACCACTTTATTTTGCACGTGACACGTCAAAAATACAAAAAATTGGGAAAATTATTAAAAAATTGCCTCTTGTATGATATGATAACAAAATACCTCAATCCATAATCGAAATCTAGAATCTACAATCGATAATACGTAATTATGCAGTATCTTTATATGGTTTGCACTGATACCACTTTATTTTGCACGTGACACGTCAAAAACACAAAAAAATTGGGAAAATTATTAAAAAATTGTCTCTTGTATGATATGTTAACAAAATATTTCAATCCACAATCGAAATCTAAAATGTACAATCGATAATACGTAATTACGCAGTATCTTTATATGGTTCGCACTGACACCACCTTATTACGCACCTGACATGTCAAAATTGAAAAAAATTGAGAAAACTAGTAAAAAACTGCCTACTTTAAGCTATGGTAACAAAATACCTCAATCGACAATCGAAATCTAGAATCTACAATCGATAATGTGTAATTACGCAGTATCTTTATATGGTTCGCACTGACACCACCTTATTACGCACCTGACATGTCAAAATTGAAAAAAAATTGAGAAAACTAGTAAAAAACTGCCTACTCTAAGCTATGATAACAAAATACCTCAATCGACAATCGAAAACTAGAATTTACAATCGATAATGTGTAATTACGCAGTACCTTTATATGGTTTACACAAGCACCACATTATTTCCCACATGGCACTGCATAATCGAAGAAAAATTGAGAGAATTGTCAGAAAACTGCTTTTACCATCATGTGTTAACAAAATATTTCAATCCACAATAAAAATCTAAAATGTAAAATGAATAATGTGCAATTACGCAGTATCATTATATGGTTTACACTAACCTCGCTTTATATTGGGCGTGGCACGTGAAATTGAAAAAAAAATTGGGAAAATTAATAAAAACTGCCTACTCTAAGCTATGATAACAAAATACCTCAATCGACAATCGAAATTTAGAATCTACAATCGATAATACGTAATTACGCAGTATCTTTATATGGTTCGCACTGACACCACCTTATTACGCACCTGACATGTCAAAATTGAAAAAAAATTGAGAAAACTAGTAAAAAACTGCCTACTCTAAGCTATGATAACAAAATACCTCAATCGACAATCGAAAACTAGAATTTACAATCGATAATGTGTAATTACGCAGTACCTTTATATGGTTTACCCAAGCACCACATTATTTCCCACATGGCACTGCATAATCGAAGAAAAATTGAGAGAATTGTCAGAAAACTGCTTTTACCATCATGTGTTAACAAAATATTTCAATCCACAATAAAAATCTAAAATGTAAAATGAATAATGTGCAATTACGCAGTATCATTATATGGTTTACACTAACCTCACTTTATATTGGGCGTGGCACGTGAAATTGAAAAAAAATTGGGAAAATTAATAAAAACTGCCTACTCTAAGCTATGATAACAAAATACCTCAATCGACAATCGAAATTTAGAATCTACAATCGATAATACGTAATTACGCAGTATCTTTATATGGTTTACCCTGACACCAGCTTATTTGACACGTGGCACTGCATAACCGATGAAAAATTGGAAGAAAAATCAGAAAACTGCTTTTACCATCCTATGTTAACAGAATATCTTGATTCACGGTCGAAACCTAGAATCTACAATCGATAATACGTCACTACGCAGCATCTTTATACTTTTTGCATTCACACTACTTCGTTTCGCACATGGAACGTTAAAATCAAAGAAATATTGGAAAAATTATTAAGAAACTGCCTATTCTAAGCTATGTTGAGTAAACAACGCAATTAGCAATCAAAATCTGAAATGTACAATCGACAATGAGTAATAGGTTGTATTTCTATACGGTTTGCACTGACACCATTTTATTTCACACGCGACACGTCAAAATCGACGTATATAGCAATAGGCAATAGAAATCTAGAATCGACTATCGACAATTTTATCGATAATTATTACGCAATATCATTTTGTATATGCAGTATACAACCTCGTTTCATTCAACATGTGGTATATTACCATCGAACAATTGCTAGCAGCTAAATATTTTGATGTTATTAAGGTTCTATCAATTTCTTAATTCTGAGCTCTGTCCCATTCGCAAATACTACGCATTGTTGGAAAAGTAACTTACAGTTAGGATGTTCCGATGTAATAGCTGATACTGCGCACTATTTTTCTTGAATATATATTCCGTTGGTTGCAGCACTTGAAACATCACTCTGTAATCACTAGTCACTAGTCAACACTACTTCACGAACTGTTTTATCTGAATATTGAAAGTTTCACTTTCACGCGCGAAAATGTCCCGCCATTTGTTACCGCCATTTGTTATTTTATGTTCGATTTGTCATCGACTGATGGCGTTTGCGGCGGGACCAACTGGGCGTTGTCTTGGCGGGAGGATAGCTCATATTTGAAACGTTACGTAAATACATAATAATATAATTTAATTAATTTAAAAATATTTCTAGCTAGTAACATATCTTTTAATTCAATTATTTTGTAATATATGCATACATTATATACTTTATTAGTATTTTAGCTATAAACAAGGCTCCAAATCACGTCAAATCAAATAATAACGAAAAAAAAATTAATAATTTAATTAATTATTAATAATTAATTATCACTTATTCATTATTATTTTATTCTATGCGTATTGTATTTATTTTATTTATATAAAATCATCAATATTTATGCAAAATTCCATCTAAAACATTTTTTTTTTAAATCTGTCAAATTTTAATACTTTATTACCATTTATTGAAATACCATTATGTATAAAATCTCAAAGATTTAAGTAAATTTAATTAAATTTAAAAAATTTGGAAAATGATTTACCAAATTTCATATTTTCAACTTAATAACCAATTTATTAACGAAATTAATAAATAACATTATTTCCCACATGGCACTGCATAATCGAAGAAAAATTGAGAGAATTGTCAGAAAACTGCTTTTACCATCCTGTGTTAACAAAATATTTCAATCCACAATAAAAATCTAAAATGTAAAATGAATAATGTGCAATTACGCAGTATCATTATATGGTTTACACTAACCTCACTTTATATTGGGCGTGGCACGTGAAATTGAAAAAAAATTGGGAAAATTAATAAAAACTGCCTACTCTAAGCTATGATAACAAAATACCTCAATCGACAATCGAAATTTAGAATCTACAATCGATAATACGTAATTACGCAGTATCTTTATATGGTTTACCCTGACACCAGCTTATTTGACACGTGGCACTGCATAACCGATGAAAAATTGGAAGAAAAATCAGAAAACTGCTTTTACCATCCTATGTTAACAGAATATCTTGATTCACGGTCGAAACCTAGAATCTACAATCGATAATACGTCACTACGCAGCATCTTTATACTTTTTGCATTCACACTACTTCGTTTCGCACATGGAACGTTAAAATCAAAGAAATATTGGAAAAATTATTAAGAAACTGCCTATTCTAAGCTATGTTGAGTAAACAACGCAATTAGCAATCAAAATCTGAAATGTACAATCGACAATGAGTAATAGGTTGTATTTCTATACGGTTTGCACTGACACCATTTTATTTCACACGCGACACGTCAAAATCGACGTATATAGCAATAGGCAATAGAAATCTAGAATCGACTATCGACAATTTTATCGATAATTATTACGCAATATCATTTTGTATATGCAGTATACAACCTCGTTTCATTCAACATGTGGTATATTACCATCGAACAATTGCTAGCAGCTAAATATTTTGATGTTATTAAGGTTCTATCAATTTCTTAATTCTGAGCTCTGTCCCATTCGCAAATACTACGCATTGTTGGAAAAGTAACTTACAGTTAGGATGTTCCGATGTAATAGCTGATACTGCGCACTATTTTTCTTGAATATATATTCCGTTGGTTGCAGCACTTGAAACATCACTCTGTAATCACTAGTCACTAGTCAACACTACTTCACGAACTGTTTTATCTGAATATTGAAAGTTTCACTTTCACGCGCGAAAATGTCCCGCCATTTGTTACCGCCATTTGTTATTTTATGTTCGATTTGTCATCGACTGATGGCGTTTGCGGCGGGACCAACTGGGCGTTGTCTTGGCGGGAGGATAGCTCATATTTGAAACGTTACGTAAATACATAATAATATAATTTAATTAATTTAAAAATATTTCTAGCTAGTAACATATCTTTTAATTCAATTATTTTGTAATATATGCATACATTATATACTTTATTAGTATTTTAGCTATAAACAAGGCTCCAAATCACGTCAAATCAAATAATAACGAAAAAAAAATTAATAATTTAATTAATTATTAATAATTAATTATCACTTATTCATTATTATTTTATTCTATGCGTATTGTATTTATTTTATTTATATAAAATCATCAATATTTATGCAAAATTCCATCTAAAACATTTTTTTTTTAAATCTGTCAAATTTTAATACTTTATTACCATTTATTGAAATACCATTATGTATAAAATCTCAAAGATTTAAGTAAATTTAATTAAATTTAAAAAATTTGGAAAATGATTTACCAAATTTCATATTTTCAACTTAATAACCAATTTATTAACGAAATTAATAAATTTTATTAATAAAATTGAAACTTCTGAAACGACTTAAATATAAAATTGGAATTTGTAAAATACAAAAATGAGGTATATGTGACATCAGCTGAAAAATGTTTCTTCCTGCATTTGGGCACATTGGCCCCACTGTGCGCGACCAGGTGGACGAGGAAAATCGACTGTCTCGCAAGCGGGACAGTGCACAAAGGACACGCAAGTAGGAAATAATACGTAAGAGGATGATCCCGCTAGAGCGGTCGAGTCTGTGCCAGTGAAGAATCCTGAAAAGATTCGCCTGATCTTTTGTGCCGAACACAGACGTGCTCCTCCTTCCATTCAGCGTCGCCTTTGAAAAGCGCGCGAATTCTACGGGCTCGAGAGGGTAAGACGACATAGATTCGAGGTGCTCGTTATTCGTCGGCAAACCGCTTGCTAGATCGTGAAGAAGCGGCGCGGGTTCGAGAGGATCCTGCGAGAGGGCTAGATAATCCGTGGCGTATGAATCGAGTTATTATTCGTCGGGATCTTTTAAAGGTAGCGGAGGTTATTGGAGATTTACTTAGCTGGAAGAAACGGGCCAACTGTTCCGAGCTTTTTGTCTTCTTGCTCTTGTATTTCGTTTAATGGGATGGCTTCGTCGAGATGCTTATTCGAACGAAATTTCTCTGCTCGAATTAAAATTTCAATGAAAGCCCGCTTGAATACTTTTGCGGTGAATGTGGTCGACTGTGGGCTGTTTTATTTCGTTAGCTCGAAGAGACTGTGGCGAAGTAACTGTACGTAGGCTGGCAAAAAATTTATCTCGGCGATAAACTCAGGGCAGTGCGAGTTTAAAGTAATAACGAAGAAATTAATATAATACAGATTGTCCAGGTAAAAAAATTAATACGCTGGTGATGCTCGTAGGTACGTCGTCCAGAGACCTTTCGATGGTAGCGGGCTCTGGCTATATAAGGACCAAGGAATCGCTTTGCTCCCTCATTTATGGCTGCGACTTCGTATCAGATGGATGAAGAAATTAACACTGAACCGGACAAATGACTGGCAGACGAAGAATTGAAACAAGAAGAACTTTTAAAACAATGGAACACGAGGAGGTATTGAAAAATTGCTTATACCTATATTAAAAGAAAAATTCCAAAGCCAAGTCATCAGAGTGACAACATTGAATGCGAAATTTTTAACTAAAAATTTGAAAAACACCATCTGGAGCTTGGTATATTTATTGTTAAACGGAACACAATTTCCTTGGGTAATTGCTAACCTTTGTCCATTTTATTCATATTACACAATTTTCATATAATTGAAAATAAAGGGTAATAAAATAAAATACAATTCACAGTTATCTATATGGATATAATTAAATGCGTTCTAATAATGTAATTTATATTTGCACAAAAATTATATATAACAAATACAGTACAAGATCGTAAATGAAGCTACTAAATAGCCATCTTCCATCTTCTTCTGTTGAATCTTGAGAATCGACATTTCTTTTTCAAAAATTCATTTTTGGATATTAATATCGACTAACAACTACGCACTGAATTCCAGATATGCATAATCTATCCCAGTTTATTTTCTCTATTACGTTCGAACTTTACCAAGAAATCAGACCGTTATTTCACTCTAGGATTCGTAAATGCAACGTCCGTCGAGTTTCCTAAAATAAAATTCGAAATTTCTACTTCTTCGACAGACAACCAAGAAATCTTCCATTACTAAATCCCACTAGCACACGCGAATAATAGTACGATTCTTCGGATAAAATATCCCAAACCTTGCAGCCCATTTACCACGCGTTACCATCTTCGTTGTAAATACAATCTAAAATTCAAATTAAAAACCTATACAAATTAAAATGGCTGTGGCAATTCAATAGGCTTTGACACTCTCATTTATCTAAAATTATTAGCTCATCACGATATTATTCGAAAATATCAATACAATTATCAATTCGATTCAAAGCCTTTATGAATTGAAATGGCGATACCAATTCAATAGGTTTTGATTCCTTCATTTATCTAAAATTATTAGATCTCCACAATATTAGTCGAAAATGTCAATACAATCCAAAATTCTGTTTTAAAGCCTATACGAATAGAAATGACTATAGCAATTCAATATCTTTTGATTCCTTCATTTATGTAAAATTATTAGCTCACCGCGATATTAGTCGAAAATATCAATACTATTTAAAATTCTCTTGAAAGACCTATATAAATTGATACGACTATAGCAATTCAGTAGGATTTGATTCCTTCATTTACGTAAAATTAGTAGCGTTCCACGATAATAGTAGAAAATGTCAATACAATCCAAAATGCTATACAACCAGCAAGAGTTACCACTGAAAGAAGGCTATCGTGTTCGCGGAAAAACAAGGAAGCAACTGCGATAACACCGCAATAATACCAAGGTTCTAATGACGAACAAACACGGATGTACAGATGCATCGGATCCGCGGCGGGTTTCAATTAATCGGATAAACAGATACGTTTCGCGGCGAAGGAGTTAAGTTTCCTGCCGGCTTTCCATTGCACGGAAAATGGGTCGAGCTTGGAAGAGGCGGCACCGGGAGTTTTATACCGCGATTGAAGCCTTTCAAAGCGGCGTTCCGTGAAAACTCGCGTGTAGGCGAGAAACAACAAATCTTCGTCTAACCGAAGCTCGGTAACGATCTCGCCGTACGAGCGCCACGGTGGAATAAAGGGACCAGAAATAACTATCGTCCGCCTATTTTCGTACCGTGACCCATCAGCTGCTCGAGCTCTTGGGCCTTTTGAATATGGTCGAGACCAGCCATGCGGGATTTCCGGGCCGAAATTAAACGTTTCACGCGGGACAATGTGCCGGACTGCTTTTTCGCCGATCGTCCATCTCGTTCGATACCGGAAGTCTTCCATTTCTTCTGCTCGGCGCGATCGTCGATGTGAAAAGGGTTTCGATGATCCGTCTGCGCGATGGTAATCGGCTTTTTTCTCTCTTTAATTCCGTTTTACCGGAACGTCGCGGATACTTGTTCGATCCCGGAAATTTTTCATTTGTAGGATGATCGTTCATGCGAAAACGATTTCAATGGCTTCTAAATGATATGATCCATAATTGCTTTTTCTTGCCTTCTTCTTTTGCAAAAATTTCTAATAGACGTATAAACCCGTGAGAAAGTAGCGCGGATCGTTTTCTGATATTTCAATATAAATCTTGGAAATTGGATTAGTTGTTTTAACTAAATATTTTAAAATTCTTCGTCTTCTTTAGTTTGATACAGTCGGTGTATATCATCAAACTAGCCTCGTCAATCTGTTTGTCAGAACGGCTTAGTTTTAGCTGTGGGATAAAGATTAGCAAAGGATTATTCAAATCCGCTATTATTATTTAAATCCATCTTACGATACCATATTTGCAACAGCTTTTTAATTTGAATAATAGAGACTAAGATACTGAATACTCAATATTCTAAGAAAGAAGCCAAGGTTGTTAGACAGATTTAATTATTAAAGAAACTTGTAGAAACCTATATCTCCTTCTAATTGCAATTTTTGTCATAAAATTCATCGTCAGGAAGAATCGCCTATCGCGAAATCAAGTTGCACATACATCCCATTATTATTATTTATTATTTCCTATTTATTACTTTAATAATTAGATTCCTCGTTATTAAATAAGTACACACGAAAAGGTATGCACTCGTACGTCGAATGTATCGAGTGTCTGCATCGGCGAGTTTTAAGACCCTCGCACTGACCTACCGCAAAGCCATAGCGTTGACCGTGACAGCTGCGAAGCCATTCCTTCCCTCTCTATCCAGACACGCACGAATTCCAAACTTTTGGAATTCCTCGAAATAGCACCGCCTCTTTACCAAATAGTCACCATGGACAGTTACTGCGATCGGTGAATGCTTTGAAAATAAACCCGGCGGAATATTTCTGCGCCAATTCGAACGCTCTGGAATTCGAAGAGCCGCATCCGATCGTTACGTTTGACAGGCGAAAAAGAATAATCGACCGTGCAATAATTCAAATCGCGGGGAAAAATGTTTGACAGTTTCGCAGTGGCGTAGCACCGAGTGCGCTGCGTGTCGAACACGTGTTTATTTAAATGAGCATTAATGTAACGACACCCGAGTCCTTGGCGAAGCACTTGAAATGCGCAACGCGATCGCCGACAAATTGTCCGTCGCGGCCGGAAAATGCATTGTGTGCAAAATGACACGGATAATTTCCTGGAAATAATTGTCGAAATGTCAACCGCGCGACACATTGTCCACGTTATCGTAAAAGTACCACCTCGATTGCACGGTTTTCGTAACCGCGATCAATTTAACCCCTTGGGCCTGAAGAATTTTCATAATAAGGATTTTCGCAACCCGAAGCTCTTCTGTCAATAAGTAAATGATATTTCTCGCTATCTATCTAACTAAGAAATTATAACCTACACGTATAAATTAACTGGCATGTAAAATATTTTATTTCCACGTGACGATTTATTACAACAGTGACCTAGGTCACATGCACGTTGTATTTGCTGTTGGACAGCCAGTGATTTACAGAACGAAATATTTGGTCGAAGAAAATTTATTTATCGACTCGATTTGAAAAGGAAATTCAGCCAAGAATAATTTCCCATTTGTTCCCGGTATTGGGATGTCGACAAAAATTTTTCACACAGCATCTGTTTATCGGATTCTCCTTATTAGGGACTGTTTACTGAAAACGTTGTGGCAGTACGCAACGTCCCGTTGAAAAACAGTTTGCTTTCCTTCCTGGAACTTTTTCGTTTTCTCGTGCGCGGAGAAACCAGATCTTTCCCTTGCTTCGCCCGATATATTTACCAGCTGGAACAGCGGCCACGCCGGCAGTGGGAGTTTACGAGACGATACTAAGCGTAGAAATCCGTATTAGGAGAAAATCCAGTAATCGCGTCAGCTGCACGTATATGGTATCGATTCATAGCCGGTTGAGTTAAGCTCGGTTCACTTCTGTCTGCCGAGAACGACATCGACGAAAATATTTTTCGGGACCTTCCACGATTACGAGGAGAGATCGTGGACAAATTTCGCACGGTTGCTGAAACGGTCACGAGACGGTCCCGAATATTTCCGAATGCTCGAAACGTTCATTCAGAATGCAACATGTGAAAACAAAAACATGTCGATTAAAAATTCCTGTCAGGAAGATCGATGATTTAAATACGAAAATAAAATTTATCGATTCAGTTTTTAATTCGGGAAATTCTAATCTCCCAATTTTAATTTATTACAATAATAATTATAACAGTAATGTATGTAATTTGCGACAACTCGTGTTTGGTGTCAAAATAAACGAACAGTCGTCTACACAGTCCTGTAAGTGACAGACAAGTAAACAATTTTATGAAATTCTTGAATTTCTATTTTATATAATTTATTGTACTTCATTATAATTTATCTATACGATAAATTATAAGTTTTAAAAATCATTATAAAAATGTTATTATCAAAAATTGCAGTGTTGATCGATTTTGACACTAAGTTTACGGGGCCCGTCAGTTGAATGACTAAGTTGCTCCAATTTCAGGATATTAATAGATTTAATTAACTTATATCTGTGATAATGGTTACATAGATTTTTAAATATATATGTATTGGGATGAGTGGAACAAGTATGCATGGGATACGATATTAATAGATTTAATTAACTTATATCTGTGGTAATGGTTACATAGATTTTTAAATATATATGTATTGGGATGAGTGGAACAAGTATGCATGGGATTCCAATATCTAATGAATTCAGGTTATTATAATAAATGAGTATGAGTGTAATGATTAAGATGTGTGTGAATTGTGTATGTCAATGTAATGTGTGAAAGAAGAAAGAAAGAAAGAAAGAAAGATAGCGATATGACATACGTTAGTTGCAATTGAGTATTAATAGTGAGAAGACGTGTGAGAGTGTAATTGTGAAAAATTTATTATATTTCAGCGTAATATTTGTGTTTGATAATCTTTGTAATTAAATAAATTATTGTTCTTATTGATATTAAATTTCATCCACCACTAACAATATCGGATCTATTGATATTGTAATTATTTTAAAATTAAACTAATCATTTCTTTCTTTCTTTTTTCTTTTTTTAAAGAAAATTCGTGGTTTTCTTTACTAGTTAACTTGACAAGAGTCTGCAGAAATAGGTGTACAAGAAACGTCCATAAACCTAGGGTTAATGAAAAGCGTGGAAAATGCAGCGTGTTTTTCTGCTCCATTGTACACTCGTCGATTACTATAGCCCGAGTCGTTAATCCCGGTGGTGGTGGACATTGCACGGATTCGACGGTGGACCGAATAGCACGCGGTAATCCAGCATTATCGTCCCGTTAAGACGGCGTCAGTTTGCTTTTGCTGGGATCGTTGTACGTCGATACCAGGTGAAAGTCCTAAAGTCTACGACCGGTTACGCCGAAACCCGTTGCAGGTGCATGTATGCATCAGCGCCTCGGTACCGGTGCATCCGAGAAGAAGGTCACGAGCGGATGCATTCCGGGAGTCGTTTCGATCGTCCTTCCACTCCGGCAAGGTCGTTTACA
Organism: Eufriesea mexicana; assembly: GCF_001483705.2. Taxonomy (NCBI): domain Eukaryota; kingdom Metazoa; phylum Arthropoda; class Insecta; order Hymenoptera; family Apidae; genus Eufriesea; species Eufriesea mexicana. Next base: position 255,075 of record NW_016920609.1, read on the forward strand.
GGAGCGCCCGATAAATTGACCAAGAGACGATGAAAAAAAGGATTAACAACGAGGGAGAAAACGAGTCTCCCGTTCCGTTATGAGAGCCCTCCTTCGAACACGCTTGCACTTCCGTGCCCCTCATTGTCGGGGATACGGTGTAGCTGCTTCTTTCACCCGGTCCTGGGAAAATTTTCTTTAACGGTTCCGCGAGGAACGTTTAACGAGAAATATTCGGGTTAACGATCAACGAAATATGCGATATAATAAATAGACGCGTTTCGTAAGCCTGGGAATAAATCGGAATATTCGTGTTTCGGATAATTCTCAAGTTTCGCAAATTCAAATTTCCAAGTTTAACCCTTTGACTGCGGTACATTCTCGAAGAGAATCATGAATGAAAGACGGCGCGATATTTGACAATTAACAGAACAATATTGAAACAATTGCCAATATTCAATTGCTGTGTTATATTTCAGGTAGAATTAATTGGAAAAATAGCAAAAGTGATAGAGCAAGAAAAATGTAGGCAGCGTGTATTTAAGTTTTTCATATGTATTGATAAATTTGTGAGGACGTATATATACGTCTTTCGTAGTGAAAGGGTTAAAAATCTTGGACATCACAGATTCCCGATTCAGTTTAAATATCTTGTCACTCACTCACCCTTCTCTTACGCAAACGACACACATCAACGGCGACACGCTTTCACGATCGCCCCTAATCGAGCGTCACCGGCTAATTCTCTGCTAATTTTCCGATCCGTGTTTTCGATAACGCGATCCACGATCTCGTCGCCATCTTTTCCACTCGATCGAGCACCACACCAGCCCGCAATTTCCTCTAACTCATCCGCTAATCGCGTCCACCGGCACCCTCGGCGGCTCCATTGGCGCGAGACGCGAGCGTATCGACGGGAACCTGTGATCGAGGAGAAAAACGCGAGCAAGTGACTGGCGATTAAGTAACGTCGCTAATGCATTCGCCAAACAGCGTGGCAATTATCCGGCGTGGCTCCAGCTGCGTCAGGGAGCGAGCGCGTCCACGCGAAGAGGGGCGTTTTCCCCCTAACCAACAAGGAACAAGACCATTTTAAAAAAATCTCGAACGGATCGCTTCTCACGGTGCGACCATTAGCCGTTTCGCTGCGTTCCCTTCTTTTCATCCCCGGGACGCGACGCGGCCTCCGCGACTTTCCGCTCACGTTTTCAGCAACTGGCCGCTCGCCGGCGATCCCTGCCACCCGGGATTCCAAGCACGCCGCGTCTGTGAGGTCCTAGAGGAAGAACACGCGTCGGCCAGGCCCACGGACAGGGTGCATCTTTTCCAGCGATCCGCCTGAAAACTCGTTTCGTCGCGCGCCACGGGACGCTCGCCCCGAGACACAGTTTTCTTGCCAACGGTGTCGGCCGAGTGTCGATCGAGCTTGTCGCTGAACCAGTTCGGGACACGTCCGTTGTTCTTTTCGTCGCGGTCTAACGAGTCGGATATGATGAAATATATCGCCACCGATGATTTAGCGAGCACGTAACGCGGGAAGAATGTTAATCCTATGGATATTTTAACCGGGGTTGCACTCGGCGTGCCGGAGCTGCGGGGTTCGTGTGATCGCAGGAAAGCGGATAATAGTAAATCGAATTTCCCTCCGGAATTTTGCTCGCGTGACGAAACGTATCGTTGATAAAATGTTTCGCCTAATTGCATTCCGATCGATTCGGTTCTCGCGTTAGGCGAATGCTCGCACGAGTTCCAGATGCGAAAAGTACGTTTCACTGTGGCTTAACACGTTGACGTGCGCATTTTACGTGGTGTGCCCATGGCGCCAACATGAATTTTATAAATATTATTTACAGCAGAAAAGGAGAGTTGTATAATCGTGTTTAATGTATTTTTCGTCGAGTCGAGTGCCGTCCACCAGTGACCCTCATGGCAGTCAACGTTTTAAATTGGCTTTGGGTTTACTCGTCGTTCCGTGGAATAGGCGATTTCCTTCTTTACCATCTTTTGCCTTTTGAAATGGTTCGGTGAAATTCCAAAGACGAAGCAGTTGGCGGAATTTTGGACGAATCGAATCGCGTACCGGTTACCTCTCAGGTACCTCGTCCATGCTTCCAGAGGCTTCGAGCATTAAGGTTTTTCGGCGATTTTCGTTGCCTCGGTCATCCTCTTAAAGCCACTCGATTACCCGTCAAATGAAATCTTCCTTCAGCCACGTCGGAAGCGAATGGCGTGCACGGCAGACGCGAGCTATCGGCTTCGTTTTTGCCTCGATCTTGAAAAAAACAATCGGAACGGAGAAAAAATGTGCCCTGTCTAGCCACATCCTCGCTCCTCGTGAAACCTGTTAATGACCAGTTGCCAGCTTCTGAACCTGCCCCGACTACATTTACCTGCCTGCCTCGTAGTTTCTACCTGTCGATCAGTGTGTCGAAACTTCCTCGGTTCCGTCTTTCGATTTCCATCTGGACGAAAGTGGGGGTAACGCGAAGTAATTCGCGATGATTGCAAACTAAACGCACGTTTCACGGGGATTATTTCCCTTCCGCGAGAGCGTTCCAAGTTTCGTCGTTTTTTGGCAGCAGGTATTGATTTTCACCCCGATAAATGCCACAGGGGTTAATGCAACGAGGCATTTACAGCGGTAGAAGGCACAGGCAGAAGCAGTTATTTGATAGCGTGTCGAAAGATTTCAGATACCGTGCCATTTTTGGTAATCAGGTCCGTTGCTTCGGGTAGCCAATGTTCCGGTAATTTTCAGACGCGGCAATTGGACAGTTCAGAACCAGTTATACCGTTTATTAAATACTCCCGGTAGCGCGTACCGCGTCAAAGGATCCATTGATCTCGCGAATAATGGTACGATGTAAAAGCGAAGACACGCAAGCAGGAAAAGAATACCACGATTAACCCTAATCGCGTAAACCAGGATCTTTTCCCACATAAGTCCTGTCCTAAGTATCATCCTTTGCCTCTGCAAAGGTTGGAGGTTTAATCCTTTGCGGACTACGACCGCGTATATGCGTTCTGCGTGAACTATCAATTTGACCGAGGAACTCGTATATGCGTTTTGTATGGCCACATATGTCTAAAATTTGACATCTTGGAGCGCTGTCGACGAAAATAGCGACTAAGCAGAAACGTGCACTGGTAATTTGAAATGCCTATCGTGGCAGCAATTCGACTTCGGTGATACGTTAACTTCGAACCGCCCCGTCCGCAAAGGGTTAAATACCCCCAACATGCTCTATATTTTCGATTTCATTCGAATTCTTTGTCTTTCCACGCGCGTCAAAGACCTTAATATCCTATTTTAGTTCATATTGTCTTGAATCTCGATGATTCAACTTCCTGTCAACCTAATATTTTCGATTCTACCCAAACTCTTCGTCTTCCCACGCCCGTCAAAGGAATTAACGAACTACCTTTGTCTATATTGCCTTCAACCCCGATAATTCAACTTCCTGTCTCACTCTGCCCCAATAAAAAGTTTCCCCACCATAGTACGCGACGCGATCGTGATCGCGGTACCTTGGCAAGACCAACTCGAGTGCCATGATCGCGCGTATTGTTCGTCCGCCCCATCGGAGGATGTATCGTCCGCAGAGAGCAGCAGCCTGCCGATCGCACGGCCATGCTGCACATCCGGTAGCGCCTCGCGACCTCTCCCCGCTTCTTGCTCGTCCCTCAGCGTACATGTGTTCCACGTAATACGTGGTTAGGATCGACATACGACCGCTCGTGTTCTGCCCCGTCGGTATTATATAAAAGAGCAAAGAGAGAGGCGAGCCCCTCTCGCGGCCCCGGACGGGCACCGTTTACAGATATTTTATGATTTATCGTCGTCCTTGCCGGCGCAGAAATTCCTCGACCGATTTTTTCCCGCCGCGCGACTCGCGCGTGTTCGTGCAACACGCGTGTGCGCGACCGGATCGGCTGGTTCGCGCGAACGCTCGCTCGATCGCCGAAGCGCGATTTCTGGCCTCCCCGTTTTCCCTCGCGGCCTGTTCCTTTCTTTCCCTTTCTACGCGTCCTCCTTCGTCTCCTCTCTGTTTCCACGATTCCAACCCTGACTCGCCGGTTATTAATGGGACCTCGCCGAGAACGCTGGAAATTCCGTTTCCACGCGGATCCGATCGATTCCATTTGACCTTTCGGTCATTCCGGCCGCGGATAAAAGTGCACGTGCTGGCATTTAATCCTCCGATAAGGGCGGGGGTGTGCACGGGGTGGGGTCGAGAGTAATTCGTTACCGGCTCTCGCCAGAGGATCGTTGATTGTTCGCGGATTCTGGCACCGGTCGGCGGGCTGGTGTATCGCTGAGCGGATCAGGTGGTTCGCACCTGATGCTCGTTCGTCGGGAAAATACGTGCAAATGCAACAAGGTTCGGAGGTCTTTGGAAAATTGGAAAATTGGAAAATACGGGTAGTCTCTGCAACGAATTTTGAACGATTTAATTTTGCAGGAAAATAAAAAATATGAAATATTAAGCGCGTGTAATGGACTTGTTTCAATAGGCACAAATCCGCCCTTAAATTGCCCTAAATCGCCTGATTTATTTATTTTCTCCTGTTATTACCGACTATACTGGTACTTTGATTTTTTCGTTAGATTTTGTAGGCCTTTGACTACTTTCTTTCTATTCTCTTTCTCGGCACACCGCGCGTGTCTGTAATTCCTAAAATCGCGAGTTATTATTACAAATAATGGGTGAGGATATTCTTAACCGATAATTAATAGCGGAACGTACGTGCACGGTGTTTCAGCCACACTTTTCCAAACGTTTCCTCGTGTTTACGAACGGTTTCACGACCGCGCCATGGCTCTCGCAAAGTGTTTAACTCGGGTAACTACTTAAATTCTCCCGTGTATACTAATAATTGGCTTATTCCGGTAGGTCTGGATCCAACACAGTTGCAATTCGATTAAACGTCTCGGAGGGTCGTAAGAATGCCTTCTTCCTCTCGGTCTATTTAATCGCGTACCCAGCCAATTCTTTCTTCCCCCTTCAATTCTGACGCCTTTCCATATAGCGTGCCCCATACATTTCCCTTAAACCGAATTACACAGCACGTATCGGAGTCCTACATTATCAAAGAGTTCCTTGCACGGGCAAAAACGAACCGAAGGCGAGAGTAAAAGTGTTTTGCTAACAACTCGAGGCTGAACCTATCTCGATCGATCATGCGATCGACGAACGAAGGAAAGGAAAGGACGAAGAAAGAAGAAGCTTAAACCCCTTTAACACTTCGACTACCACGCACATTTTATATAATAGGCTCAGGGGGGCACGATAAAATGATGAATTATTAAACAATGTGGCAAAAGAAAAGAAAAAAATGGTGAAAATATGTGACGACGCTTCTTTCTAGCATCCTGCAAAGGTAATTTTTAAAATTCATATTTGTTTTATTATAACCATTTTTTGAAAATTTGAACAACCTAAATAAACAGAGAACTTTGCATAGAAAATACTGATAAACAAATATGAATTTTAAAAATTAGTATCGCAGGATGCTAGTGACCACCATGACCTCACTGAGGAGGGAAGCACCGGTCACTGTTGACCACTATGACAGTCAACGCGTTAAACTTTAAAACCCCGTTTAAAAACGGTCATTTAGCCCGCGAATAGTATCGAAATCTAAGCAAATTATCTTTTCGACTGTGGCTGTTAAACGCAACAGATAAGAATATCTATTCCTACCATTACGTAATTCATCAATTCTGTTGCAGCTCCGAGAAGAGACGAAATGGGAGAAACAGGTTTTTCTCGACGGAAGAGAAATACTCGGAGGATACATAGTCGGTCGAGAAAAGCGACTCGCCATCTCGAAGCGAGCAATTATTCGCTACCCGCTGTTAGACCGGCGAGGAGCGTACTTATTCGAATGCAAATGAACTCGGGAGATAAGATTCGAGGGCGGCGAGGAGGAACAAGAGGCGCGAATGCAGAACGCGAGGACGCGAAGGAAAGCAGGTTCGGACCTTGTCGAGGACGAGTTCAAGGACACGCGGAGAGCACTGGTCACCGAGTGTGGATCCCCTTGTCGTAGATCCAGGCGAATCGTCGAGATCGAGATATTCCGATAAGCCCGTCCGCCATATGGCATAACTCGCGTGGAGCATGCATCTGGGACGTACAAAAGTGCATACACGTGTCTTCGGCCCGATAACATCTGCGACTCCTATGCCAGTTCGCGTAGGTCTTGCCCGAGTAGAACTTGATCTTGATCGAGCGAGGCTATCCAGCCACTTTTGACCGAATTTACCTAATTATATTTCACGTTGCACGGTTTCCTATTATACAGTGCACAGTCTAGTAACGGTGTTTAAAGGTACGCAAAGAAAATCCTCTGCAAGAGAGATAAATTAGTCCTGATTTCTTTGTCAGCCTTTCGGTAACTATAACGAGATAATTCGTTACGAACCTCGTTTCTCGGAAAAGAACGGGCGATAAATTAAGCATTTACTGCCTGGCAGGCACAGTTATTAAATCGACTATTCGTTAATATAATTATGCATTAAATACATATACATTATTATGTATAATAATTATGCATAATGGCAGCCAATATAGAACAAACGAATTCCCTCTTAGAGCTTCGCTCCACGTTGCACAGCCCCGATCTCGTTGTTTTACGTTTCAATCAAAGCGCCACCGTAGACACACGCGTGATTGTCGTCAAATAATCAATCACGAAAAGGAACGAACGCAACGAAAGCCTCGACCCCCGTCTTCCCGACGTCCATCCAGCCCCACAACGTCAATTAACCGCGGCGCATCGCAATCTCGAATCAATCCCGCAGAACGAAATGTCATTAATAATTCTCTATGGACGAATCGAGCCGGCGGCCTCACGTTTTGCACGATTGTCTTCCGGCGTAGCGCAACGAAATTATCCAACGACGACATTCGAACCATCATTTCTGATCGTAATCATCGATTGTATTGCCCCCCCTGTGTCGACACAAAACTACACGATCGAAGAAGGAATTTCTGCTCCGAGGGGGATACTTTTCTCGATCACACCCAATACCCTGTCTCTGGTTTTCTCTCTCTCTCTCGCTCTCTCTCTTTCTCCTCTCCGAGTCTCTGCGTCGCACCCGCGACGCGTAGATACGTCCAGAGACGTTCACTTCCCCGTCCTTCTATCTACCTTCGCCGCGACCTTTCGCCCGTGCAATTTTTCCTCTCGTCCGCTTCAAAAGTTCACGCGACTGGCCTCAGCGATGTCTTTCCCTTTTGCGAAATAATACGTTGAAAGGAGGAATGTTTTTCGCGAATTCCGTCACGGGATTTTCACGCGTCACCCGTACCCCTCGCCCCCCTCGTCGTTGTTCAGAGCTACGATCGAACGGTTATCGAGAGGAGACGATAATTTTTCTCGGCTATGTATGGAGGTTCGAAATAATATACGGCACAATTGTTTTATCACTTACCACGGCATTCTCGTGGAAATTTTTCCCTGGACAATCACCAATGCGTATCTCGTTACTCACCTGCAACAGAAAGCGAATTAAGAGGATATTAAATGCGATCTTCGTCCGAGGAGAATCTTTCTCTTTTCGTTTACAACGATGGATCACGTATAGACAATGGTTACGAGTGGCTAGGAATTTTCTCCCGGTATTATACGTATGTAAAATGTTTAATTGGTTTGCTCGAGGGTCGCCCGACGCTGCAAACATAAACATCGGCATGCTCGAGAAAGGTTAAGAATTTTTCCTCGTCAGAGTCAATTACGCGCCCGAGGATTCCAACGTGCAATCTCGGGAATAATTGTTCCTACAATGTTTATCTTCCCTACTTTCTCCCCTTATTTACGAAATTACCCCACATTCATACGCGTTCCTGCCGCCGTAAATTATACGCGTATGACATAAATTATATTCCCGCGGAAACGAAACTTGTTACCGTGGCTAAATCTGCTGCCGTAAATTACACGAATAGAACGGGAATTAAATTTTCCCGGCTTTTAAATTTCACGTTAAAAATCCCTCGTTCGACCTTATCGCGTCGCTCGCTCGACTTTCCGATTTTTCCTCGGATACACGCGTAACGTAAAACGATCTTTCGCAATAAGCGGTTCGCTACCTTTATGTAGGAATGTCAAACCGATTAAATTGGAAACCGATTAACCGGTTATTTGGTCAGAATATTCGGAAACCGGTTAATTATTTTTTAATATGCTTATTTATATTCTTTATATTCTAGAAATAAATGGAGCCGGGAGAATTTTATCGTCCTACTTTCTACAACTCAGAAATGTGTCGATTAACCGGTTAATCGGTTACGTAATGTAAAAATGATCGAAAAACCGGTTACGAGAGAGACTTATTTCGCATCCCTAGTATCGAAGACGAGTCGCTTTTACTACAATTTTCGTTCGCAAGTTTCATACATTTTATCATCGTTCGACCAGTCACAGGTAGTTTCAACGTTGAACTGAGAATTCGCCGATTTCTGGTCCAATTTCCCCCACCCCCTTCCGATATTCGCAGATTTGCAGATCCGCGAATCCGCGTCTGATTATAACAAATCGAAGAACGTCCGCCAGGTGTGCTTTTATCCCGAAAAAGGTCGTTGGAAGCCAATTACCGAGGGTAAGCAGACAGGGGCTCGAGGGGGAGGAATTAACGAGTAAGCAGTGAGATTTGGTCCCGCGGCGGACAATCCGTCGCATTGTTCCACGAAAATCGCGACGAGTGTCGAGCTGACTGGCGCGATAAATTCCGGCACGATCGCGCGGCGATTGTTTCGAGAATGGGCAATTTGGCCGGTGAAAACGACGCCGACGACAATCGCGGACGATCGCTAGCTACGATGATCGTGCACCGGGAACCGCGCGTACGTGGCGAGACTGTAGGCGGTGCACGATCGATTCGCGAACCGGCAACGAAATTACGTGTTTCTGCTCGCGACGATCGCGAACTCGCTCGCAAATAGCGGCTGGTTAAGGCGTAGACACGCGACCTGCGCGGGTTACCGGTGAAAACGCGAGGCCTTGACATCGATACAGGGGTACCGCTGAGACGCGGATTTTCGGTGCTCCGTGCCGGCCAGAGGTCGAAGGAGGATCGTTCCGAGTAACGGGAACGAACTTTAATACCGATCTTCGTGCGAGACCTGGAAGGTGATTAAAGAGGACGTTTTAATTATCCCTGCCGGCGGTTTGCATATGGTCGTGAAGTGTCCGATAGTTGAAGGGTCGTTCGTTCCGCGCGACCTGCTCGCTCGCTGCGGTTCTCGCAGCGTGTTTTCGCTCCAATTGGATTTCCGATGGAACATTTCGAATACCTGAGTCATCGAATTGAAATTGTTGAAAGAGAACGTTATACACTGTCTATGTCGCTTTTGTCTTAACCCCTTGCTCTACGATTTAGGATTCAACAGCGTGGTCCCAAAACGTAAACGGAACTACCGAGCCTTTGAGCCATTTCACGGCTTGATAAGTCTTTCTTAAGTTGCACCAATCATGCAACTTACGTGGGGCACATCGACAAACTATGGGCGTGACACGTAGTGTGTACATTTGGCCCGATCGACGTACCACGTGCCAGGCCCGTGATAATCAATTTTGACCCGAACGATGTACCACGGGCCAGGCTCGTGATAATCAGTTTTGGCTCGAAAACCTGACCACGAGCCTCCCACATGGTTGTAGACCACAGGATTTCAGATATTGGACAGATGCACTCTATAATTTTATTATAATTCCTCATTTTTTATATTCTTAACCCTCTAGGAGAGCAATGACTATAGTCCCCCAATGCTTGATGCTCCCTATGCACGAGTGGTGACTCAAGTCACCCGTGAACTTTCGCGAGCAGAGTATATATGTATCTTCGTGATTACCCATCTAGATTTCAGACTGACAAAATGACTCGAGAGAGACACTTTTGGTCCGGTGGCTCGTTCAGTGCAAAAGGGTTAATTAAAATTACTATTTCACTGAAAACGCACTGTGCTTTTTAACCTTAAATCTACAACAGAAATATTCAACGACTTGAGGTAGATTGTGATCGCTAACGAGATAAATGATTCCGATTTTTACAGTAAAGTCTCGAGGGAGAATGGTTTAATTTACGCGTTCCACTTGTTCCACCAGTTTCGAAGCATCGTACCCATTATCTCCGTCGTTGGATGATCCATCCGATCGATCAGCCCCAGACTACTAAATCCCCAATTACCTCGATTCTTCAACCACCAATCACCCGGTTACAGGGCTTTCCAGGTCTGCGAGACAACGCCGAATTTCCATATCCCGTGATATTTACTACGACTATTTGCGAGCACGGAAAGTGAATTGCACGAAGAACAGGATCGGCGTTGCCGTATGCATGGAAAACGGGCTCGCTTTCGTGCAATTTATATTATCGATTTACATACCGTGACGAGCGGCGCATCGCGATGGCGTCGATGCACGCGACTATCGCTCGACTTCGACGATCGACTCCACTTTTCCATGCTCGAATTACCATTCGCGCTTCGTCTCCTCTCCTCTGCCCCGTCGTAAATTTCCTGCACGCCTGTTACGCCGGGGATCCACTCCACTGGGTCCTTATAGGGCGTCCGGTTGTCTCGTAAACACCGCGGCGAAAGATGCTTTATAAATCGCGCGAAAACCATTAAGCCTGGTACGCGATCGTGCGGGGAATTTCGCGATTCTGGAAGCTCGATTGCGTTCCGCGTTACGATCTTATCCGCGCCGGCGATCTCGAGGGTCGCGCGCGGCACTTTCTCGCCGATTTACCGTCGATATTTCTGCCGCGGCGTTCCACGAACACCTGGATCGCATCAGGGTCGACCGATCCGCGCCGATAAATTCCCACCTTTCCCGATCCGCGTCCGATCCAACCCTCTTCCACCTGGGAACTTTCCCGTCACCCGTCGAGTTTCCTTCCCAGTTGCGAATTACGCGTGCGCCGCTACTCGTCAGGGTGACAGCTCGCGGATCGGGCATGATTAATCTCGTCCCGCGATAAACTTTTAACGAACACCGTGCATGGGAAGGATACTCCACGCACTTGGATAAAACAGACAACGAGCGTCGGGACGTCGTCGGGTA
>NW_016920609.1:266400-272826 GCF_001483705.2 Eufriesea mexicana
GATGCTTCTCGCACATGGATAAATCAGACTACGAGCGTCGTGACGTCGTCGGGTAATCAGAATGCCTATGGGGCTAGGGGTCTCGGCAATTTTCTCATCGCGCGTCGCGAACCCGTTGTAATCGACCTGTGTAGACAGCCTCTCTAACGAACTATTCTATAGCTATACTCTGACTTTATATCCTACTCGAGATCATTTCGAATCTCGCCAATCATCCCCGAAATACAGAGTTCGGTATAGGGTGCTTTGTCTTCCTTTCGAAAATAATAATTCTCGCAGAACGATTATGAAAACTTTCTCAAGTATCCAACTTCGAGTTCTCTTTACTCTAGAATCTAATACCCGATTGTAAATTTAAATGTATATATTTGCTAAATCGGTAACGAGACGAACGAGTAATCGAAAAGGAATTTAACCCGCTTAAAGATGACTAATGCGAACGGTAATGGAAAAATGCGCAATAATAAGGTCTCGCGGTGAAGTGCTCGAGTCAGTGATCTTTAGGATATGCGGTAAGAGAGAAGAGAGTGAAGGTAATCAACGGGTGAACGAAAGAGGAGTGGCATTCGAGAGGAAACGCAAGGACGCGTCGCCGTACCGTTCTATACATATGCATAGACCTACAGGTATGTTTCCGGTGTCATTGGCGGCCGCTCGAGCCGCGTAACAAATTCCACGGCGATTTAAACAAAAACTCGTTTACGCTCGTTCTCTTTTTCCCCCGTTAAACGACGAGAAGAAATAAGAAAAAAAGGGAAAAAAGGAAACGATTGGAACATTTTGATATCCATGTAAGGAAACGACCTATTAACGATGCCGCAATTTAAACGCGTTTATATACGTGTAAACGGTGAACGGTCTTCGTACGAGCATCGTTATCGCGAGTCGAGGAATATCGTATCGGAGGATTCTTTTGACAGCTACTGACAAGCTGTTAAGTTGCAACAGATCTGCAGGTAAATCGAGGTTTACAAAAACGCGAAAACTCGGTCCCTATAGCCAGCCAACGACACGAACGAGTGGAACAGCTTTCCACCATGGTAATTAAACTCCGGAGCAAGTTGCTAGAAAACCAGTTGACATTTCGTAGGTGTATCTCAAATTCGACGCGGTATTCGCGCGTCTGGTTTATCCCGACAAAGCGCGTTAGGCTACCGGTTTGCACGCTAGTTGAATTCGTTTCGAGTACTCCGGAGAACGTTTCGACTCCTGTCAACGAACTCGCATGCTCTACTGTACGAAATTACTATTACGCGACAGTTTAACCCGTTGACTGCCATGATGGTCGTCAATAACCGGTGCTTGCCTTCTCAGTGGGGCAACGGTGATCATCAATGTCCAGCGATACTAATTTTTAAAATTCATATTTGTTTTATCGTAACCAATTTTTGTATATTTGAACAACGTAAATAAATAGGGAACATTGATTAGAAGATATTAATAATTTTCACCATTCTCTTGATCGGACTTTAGCCGAAGAGGCTACCGACACGCGAAGACGAGGCCACGCACAGGGGGCGCCCTATAAGACAACGAGGGATGCGTTTTTGACGCATTCGCCTACGAGCGTAGAGCGAAGATAAAACATTTACCTATCAGCTAAACGCCTCTTCGTCAAAATCTCCTACATTTACCACCGTCGTTTTGCTGCCACCCAATAATCCTAATTTTATTTCCTTTTTACGAAATTACTATTACGCGACAGTTTAACGCGTTGACTGCCATGATGGTCGTCAATGACCGGTGCTTGCCTCCTTAGTGGGGTCACGGTGGTCATCGGTGTCCAGCGATACAAAGTTTTAAAAATTCATATTTGTTTTATTGTGACCAATTTTTGAATATTTGAACCACGTAAATAAATAGGGAACATTGAATAGAAAACATTAATAATTTGCACCCTTCTTTTTCCTTTGCACTATTGTTTGATAATTCATCGTTATATCCTAAGAATAATGGAAACTTTCAGGCCCCCTAAGCGTACTATACGAAACGTGCGTGGTAGTCAAAGTGTTCAGCGTGCGATCGATCACGGTCGATCGTTCATACTCGATTATCTGCAGGACGGATAACAAACTCACGAGGTACGATCGAGTGGTACGATACCTCCGCAGATTTCTCGGAACGTTGAAAAGCGAGCTGCGAGCTGTCCGTGCCATTTGCAGCAACAATAAAATTGCAACGACTGGCCGTTAAATCATAGAGAACAGGGGAAACGTTCGGTCCAAGGCTGTGGTAAAAATGCGATCGGGATTTACATTAAAAGCGGCGTTTCTCGGGCAGCGAGTGACGACATTCGACGACGAATGTCCGCGGCAGGAAAGAATTCGAAAAATCGCTGGACGTCCACACGTCTCCGGGAACGTTCCCGCAGAACTCGCATAATGCGGCAATTACGCGAGTGCAGGCCGGCGCCAAGCGGCGCTCGAAGGACATGCACGTGTAGCAAGCACGCGTTTAAAGCCGCGTGCATACCGTGGCAAAAAATCGGCACACGGCGAATATAACGAACCGATCGTGCCGTTCGCCGGGGTACGCGTCGTCGGAGGATCGACAGGTGTGTTCCAAGGATACGCGTGGAAAAGGGGCTGCAATTTTCGATTTCACGCGGCAAGAACGCTCCTCCGGGAATTAGGTCTCGGGGCTGCGATTGGGTTTCGATGGAAACAGGATGCAGCGAGTGTTAAAAGAAAGTAACTCGAAATTACAGGTCGTTGCGGCACTGGATAGACGAGTTATCGTTGATAATTCGAGATAAGATCGGTAATCTCTTTCTTTTCTCCAATCTGGAGGCCAAGAATCGCAAACACGCGCGTGATTTTCCGATCCTCTCCGAGATCTCGAATAAAAATACCGAATATTCGAAAGATTAAACGATTTCTCCGCATTTGCCAACCGATATCGCGATTTTCCGTCGCTCTTCGATCACGTGCGAATTTTTCCAGGCACCTTTTCGTAACCCGTTCCTCCGCAGACTCGTTCCGCGGGTACGACCGTAATTTTGCGGTAACTTTTATAAAATTCCTCCATCGAACGGTGACTGGAGAAATTGCATCGAGATCGGCACAGTATGCACGCGGCATAAGTCCGTTTACGAGCATCCTGGCGACTACCGGCATCGAGCACGATCCGGAATTATCGCGCGAACGGGGCCACCTTCGCGAGAAGCGTCCTTAGGAAAGGCTTGTCACCGACTCGCACGCATTTCCACACAGCCGTGGGAAAATCGCAGCAGTGCTCGCTCGCGATAATCGAACGACATCGCGAAGACTGCCGATTCGATGGATCCGTAACAATAGCCGCTATCGCCGATCGGCACACCGCGTATCGCGGTACGCGCAAGGTAAATCTGTCGTGTCCCATTACGATTATGCAGATTTCACGGTGCACGGATATCGAATCGGGCGACAGTAACGCGCACACGGGAGAACGTTACAGGTACGTAAATGCGAATTGAGAAATCGAAGGTTCGCGAGTTTGCGCGGAGCGGTGTGGGCTGGCAGCCGGTGACGCGGGCAAGATCACTTCGCGATAGATCGCATAAATTACGGAGTGTTTAGATCTCGAAATCGATTGGACTGGACTTTACTGTGGGATGTGCGCGATTTTTGTATATGGAAATCAGTCGACTCGGTGCGAGGATTATACGGGTGTTACGGTAGCATTAAACGCTTTCTCCTGATAAATTTTTGCTTCTTTTAGTATGGAAGTCGCTGGATTCGCGTGAAAATCGCTGATAAACCTTTCATTTCGGGGATGAAATCAAAGCGTTTAGCGTGCAGAGAAGCAACAGTATTCAGGTGTACGGCAATAGATACTTAAAGTTTAACCCTTTGAACTCGAGAATCGCCTCTCAGTCGCCATTTAATCAGGTTCTAAAGATGGATGTTAATTAATATATAAAATTTACAATTACCTAACGTTGCGTGAAATATCGAAGTAAAATAATTCTACGTCTTAATTTGCATACGATTTCTTATTTTCCATTTTAGAAATATCGTCGACTTTATGGGAGGGAGTCTTCGAATTACTATTTTCCTGTAACGAAAAAATCGCCGAGTGCAAAGTGTTAATATAGGTGAAATACATACACTTACGCGAATATAAATGTTGAATTTATTCAGATTTGAATTTGGCGCCTGAACGGACGTGTGTTGCGTGTAGCAATGGCAGTCATAGCCTAGCCTAGACAAAAGGCAATTGTCAGCCAGTCAACCAGGGAAGTTAATACGTCCCTGATATAATATATTTATACACTTTTCCTTGATTACATATTCTAATTTTATGTAATCCACTTAATGTGTTGTGTATGCATATGATTGATGAGGAATATATATATTCCTTCAATTCTGCTACGGTGTATTTAATAATCGCACGTGCATTCTAATAATAAAAACAAGAGCTTTAATACTAGACCTACCAACCCAGTCAAAATGACTGGTACCCAGATATTTTCCTTCTTGCAATCACCGAACAGATACACCTGCTTTAAGAATATAATTGTTATCAATTCGTATTCAGAAAGAACTGTAATCGATATATTCACTCATATTCATCGTATCGCTGAAATTACTATAATCTGTGCACGTTATAGTTAGGTACCCACTAAAGATCGGTAGTTCTAGTGTTAAACGCGTCCTTATGAGTTACAATACTTTAATCCTTTTGCTTCAAACGCCGCTTATATAATAGGTGGCATCCACGAGATGACGTCTGGGTACGGACACTCCATATATCCAACATCCAAATGATGCGTATACAAGTGCCATCTGTATACGATTGTCTTATTCAGCGCAGTTGTTATTTAAGACTTAGGAAAACGTATAAGCAGAAACCACGTGCAGTGTGCATATTTCTGGCATGCACTTCCGTTCAGTGACGGTACTTCGACGGACTGAACTGCTGAAGCGAAAGGGTTAAAAGCGTTCTACACTGTTCCTACACTGGATTTGAGATTAATTGTTGTAAAAGATAGTAGGATCTTCTAAACCCAAAAACTGACCCCTTGATGCCCCTTGAAGTCCAAAGATCGGTATTGACCTGCAACCTCTAGCAGACCTGTCATCATCGTTGTACGACTATAGTTAATTTACAACAGTTACAATTCCTTTTTTAAACCCTTCGTCGTAATAATCTCGAGAACATGGAAATTTCTCGATAGGGGTAATAAAATAGGAGAGAAATGATTTATATTTCACATTCAGATTTTATCGAGCTTCTGACTAGCAGTGGAACTTGTTTATCGATGACTCTCGTATTTTCTCCGAATATTTTATTCGCAAACGGTTCATAAAAGTCTCGAAAAATTTATTTACCTTTATTATCAGGACTGTTTACAACCCACTTTGATACCACCCTGTTAAATTAATCCTAAAGACCAGGTAGACTAAAAAATTCCTTACGAGTCTGTTTATTTACCTTTTACTGCTCAAGCCGACACTTTATCCCGACTAGTTCAGCCTGGAAAAGCTACTCGAGGGAATTATGCATTTAGAAACTCGACTCTCGAACGATATAATAACTCGACGGAGATACAAGAAACGAAACACGAATGACCAATCGAACCTCGAGTTCCTCGCTGACACCTGGCCACGCGGTGCCTAAAACGACACGCAACTATCGCTTTTTCAGCTAGTTATTAAGCCTAAACGCGTGTGCACGTGCATAATTCCGGCGAAGTGTATAGGTGGGTATGGATGTAGGTACAAAAGGTTGTGTAAGTACACGTGACAGGAGAAGCAGCCTGGGGGCAATCACGTAGCTCCAGGAACAAGCGGCTGCAGTGGTACCCCTTGTCGCTGTAAACAACGACGTTGCATAATTCCGTGCACGATCGAAGAATAATTCATGCTTTTAGCGAAACCGAGTGGCGAGCGTATTTTCTGTTCCGAGGGGATCTATTGTTTCAATATTTTTGTCAATAACCAACTCGCACTCTCTAATAACGACGTCGATGAGTCTGCGATATCTTTGCTTTCACCCCTGTGATTACATTTGCGATTAGTATCAATCGTATATTAAAATCGACGTCTTGTCATTGACTCGCGTAAATTGTACATGTTTTCATACATGATGATTGATATTATGTATGAGAATTCGATTGATCTGGTATTTTTGAATTACGGTACACGAAAATTTTATAATATGTAGATTAATACAGTATACGGTATAGTGTAATATGGTATACGAAAATTCTATAAATTTTCAAGGAAGGAATAGCAGTGCAAGCAGAAATAGAATTCGGAAAAGCGTTATCGACACGGAGGATTGAAATCCTGTCCTACTATCTGAAAGATAATTTCAGACAGAAGAAAAGGTTAATGGGCTCATCTATCCGGGTCATACGACGGTATCGATCCCGCTAAATTTAAAGGAAAAAAGTGGAACTATGGTCGGGGGGCAATATTACCCTGCCGATGGACTATCGGA
>NW_016920609.1:272853-296582 GCF_001483705.2 Eufriesea mexicana
GGGTTATTTTCAAGCGATTCTCCTCGTGGTCGGTATTAATCTTTCGGAGAGTAAACCAGCGCATCAAATAACCAGGGAAGAGAGGAGAGGAGAGAGAGAGGGGAAGAAGAAAAAGGCTCTCTGATCCAAAAATAGCGGCGAAAAAGAATTCCTGGGCCCCCCTCGTTAACCCGCCCCGACAGGGCATCGGGCCCCATAAACTATTTGCTCCCGAGAGGGTTAACTTATCGCGTAGTTCCCCAGGAGCAGGTATGCGGCGGAATAAATTCAGCTGCCACCGAAATTCGAGGACGCCGGACGTGGATCGTGAGAGGCGATTATCGTAAAAGGTACCGCGGAATGCGCGCTAATAACTCAAAGTCCACGTTCCAGCCGAGTAATTAGCATTCCGATCGCTGTCCATTACGCTAATTAAATTCAATTGTTCGATGCCGGCCCGTTGCGGCATTGTGCGCCGCAAGGTTGCACGCGCGAGTACCGGCCGCGAGTAATTGCCGAGGAAAAATAATTAGTCGTCGACGGTTTCGCAACGTCCAGTCGATCCGACGTTCGCGTCGCGGTGTCCACGGATATCCCGAGCCTTTTACGACCGAACGGAATAGAACGCGACACGATTCGCCATCCAAACAAACGTCCTTTCCCTTCTGAAGAGTCGCCGTCGATTTCCCAACCGCGCCACGCGATGGGTCAACGCGATCTTCCACGAACGGGGGACGAAGAGATCGCGATGGATCCCAGCTGGTCCATCGAACTCGAGTGTCTCCTCGACGTCGAATCCACCGAAAAATCGCAACTTTCCTTCATTTCCTATTTTCTACCTATTTCTTCCTTTCCTTCTTTCATTCTAAATATTTTGGAATAATTGGGTCTACGTTTGGGACCGTAGCCATCTTGATTTCAAACATATTCTCGATGGCCAGTGAATATCGCGTCCGATTTACGATCAGTCAACGTTTGGAATATTATTACTGGGAAGGAGTAAATTCGAGTGAATTAATTTTATAGCCGCAATGACAGAAGAGGTACGGAGAGTTCGATGAAAAATTAATGGAATTAGAAGAGGATCATCGTTCGAAAACCGAGAATGGAGCTACTTTCTACGAGAACATCTGGCCTAGCGGTTGTTTCTACAGAGAATTGCAATAAAATTGGTAATATCGGTGTCTGGATAATTTTTTTAAGGAAATGATTACCTCGGAGGAACAGCCCACCGAGACGTAGCTCGAGAATAATGAGCAACGGGGGATTCTCATTGGTGGCACCGTAATGAACTCCGAATGCCTCCATTAATCGACTGCTCGGAAATCGAATCCACCAATGTATACCTCCACGACCAGATCGCCACTGCGTAGGATGTTTCATATAATACCAACTTCGACGATCAACCGTATGCTTCAATTTCTCGTCGCTTCGATCGCCCCTTTTTTCCCCGTAAATTTAAATATCGGCGATTAATATTCCGCACATTCCGTTGCGAGAAGAACGAGGGAGATTATCGATTTAATCTAATTTGACACGTACTCGCGAAGAAAATAACACGATTATAGCGATAGAGTGGATCTTCCGCTCTTCACTCTTCCATTTTCGTATCCTCGTAATCACGCGAACATGCAAAACGACCCAGCCACCGCTGAATTAATGCTTAACGACGTAATTATCTCATCGTTGCAACGAAATGTCTCTATCTCGGAATATTTTTAGAAACGAGTGCACACTCGAGTATCACCGCGATTATCGAAACGAGACAAAAATCCCTTCGTTCTTAAATTATTCATCCCTCTGCACTCGGCGAATTTTGTGTTACAGAAAAACAGTAATTTTTAGAAGACTTTCTGCCACAGAGTTGACGATATTTTTAACACGATAAATAAGAAATCATATGCAAATTAAGAATTATTTTACTTCGACGTTTCACGCATCGTTGGGTAATTTTAAATTTCGTATATTAGTTGACATCGATCTTCAGGTTCTGATTAAATGGCGACTGAGAGTCGTCTCTGGAGTCCAAAGAGTTAAAAGGGCAGCTCGAAGAGTAGACTGCGAAAATTTTTACGCGAGAGACAAGAGCGGCGTGTAAATATGAATTTGAATATATTTATGAATATGAATATGAATGATATGAATTTCGGCTAAGGATGAGTAGGAGTTCAAAGATTTTCTGCTATAAAGCTGGCGATATTTCTTTCAGTAATAAATAAGAAATCGTATAATAATTAACACGTAGAATTTTTTGATTTCGATAGCTCGCACATCGTTACGTTATCTTAAATTTGACACATTAATTAATATCGATCTTCGAAATTTTATCTATTGGTGACTGACGGTCACCTCTCGAGTGCAAAGGCCACCCCTTACAAATGTATAACGTTGTCCTTCAACGCTACTCATCCTCGACTAATTCTCGTCCAAGAGAATTCTTATCCGAATGTATCAGTCTCGGTGTGAAGAGGGTAAACTGCGAAAATCTGTCGGAAATTTCCTATCCTCCCGAATCGAAAGGGATTTTCGAAGCGGATAGGGACGACGAGCGGAGCGTACAACGAGCAAGGAGCCTCTGGCATCCGTCTCTGACATCGGTCGGTGGCCGGTATCACGGTAACGGTTTTCAGGTAGATTTTCCGAGAAGCGTGCTTTAAGGAAAGGCCGTTCCATCGACGAGGAAGAACTGGACCTAGTCGGCTACTGGACGCGTCGTCGGCCAGGGTGACATTCCAGAATAGGCCGACGACGTTCGCGTCGCGAAATGCAGGTTATACGCGCTCCTATGCAACTGGCCTCCGGGACGGGTTCTAGTACGAGCCGAGCGGTTTCCTCGAAACGCGTGCGACCGGACCGCAGGCCAGAAATTCTCCCGCGATCGTGTTCCGTCGATAAAAATCCCTACCCGCGGATAATTGATCGCGGCGTTTCGACGCCGTGAGAAAGATCGCCGGCTCTCCGATCCTAGTTTCGTACTTGCGAGGATGAGATAACGGTGGCGGGGTAGATCGTCGGATGGTTTTATCGATGCTCCGCGATAGCGGGCTGTACCCCGCCGGCGAAATAGCCGACGAGGTCGTCGGGATGTTGTTGCTCGATTTTCTTCCTCTGGAACGGAGCGTTTCCACGCTCATGGAGTCCGTGGTACTTTTAACGCGTTGACGACCCATCACGGAAATCTCCGTTTAGTAGGAGATTTCCATTTTCCTACGCCCATCGAATTTTTCTTTACTTAAAATTATTGGTACACGATCCTGTCCAAAGACAACGTTATGCATTGTCATTTTTGTCTTAACTCTTTGGGGCACGCTGGGATTAAAAGTGTCCCACCTTTTTGATGCACCGTAATGCATGGTGCGACATTTTTAGTCCCACGCAGATCAAGGATCGCCATTTCGTTTTGAGACTCCTGTTATCACTGCAACGTGCTCGTCACTCGCGTCACTTTAAACGGAGCTCGTATACTCTTACATACTCCTACACATTGTCTTTTTGTCATGAAGCGTCTTCGACGTTTTGAAACCGATGGCTGAAACAATTGAGAGCCGTAGCTGGCCGGGCTTTTGGTCTTTCTTGGCTCTAGAGGGTCAGTTCCGTGTCACTCTTCGCTGTATAAGGACGTAAAGGGTGGAAACTTCTTTTTCAGACATTGGACTAAAAGTGTATTTATTTTCTTTATTCTTAATTAAAATTTACCGTCTCACTGAGAACGCGAAGCACTGTGTTCGTTTTCCTAGCCTTTGAATCTACAACGAGTAGCGTTGAAGGGTTTCCTTTATTGGCAGATCGTTTAGGAGAAATTTTCAGCGAAACGACAGATGAGGTGCGAGTTCGTGACTAGAAAATATTTCAAACCCCGAAGCGTCGAAGATCGTAAGAAGAGCGAATTTCTATCAGCTAGTGCGTTTCATTGATCATCAACGCGGATACTTTCATAACGAAAGCTACGTTTACGCGGCGCGCCTGAACGAGACTCGTTATCTTTATGGTAACTCCCGGCGAATTATGTAACACGGTGCCAATTAAAAACGCCCGTTCTCTCGTTAGCGGCCATAACGCTTTCCAGCCGAAATGGTCACGGTGAAAGAGGCAGTGCCGAAGCGCACGCATCTCGCGGGCAAACTTTCTCGATCGAACGTCGCTGCGAATAATGCCAGAACACGCGATACGGACCATTCCGGCCGATTTCACTATGCGTCGATCGCAGTTTCTTAGATTATATTTCTTCGCGAGCCATCGATACCAGCGACACAACCGCCTCGATATCGATCACGCGAAACGTTAGTCCGCGTCTTAGCAACATCCGAGAGGTTTATTAAATATTAAGTTCTGACACGAAACAGGTATCGTGTTCGCTTAGAAGAGGTTTAAGGCTGCTCCGAAAACATATCGTTTTACGAATCGATGCTTGTGAAAATACGTCCTTGCACCGGCGTGGAAAGCAAATCGCCCGCCAAAATACGCGGCGCGGAATGCGAGAAACCGAACGTGCTCGATGATTCGACGACGATAAATCCGCGGATACGGGCGCCATTGCGGCCCGATAATAGAACCGGTAACGAAACCAACCGGGCAACGATCCGAGATTAAATTGGAATTTAAATCGATACGGATAGCTAAAAATTTCGCGGGTACACCTTTCTCCGAATATCGATTTGCCTTTGTCGAAACTCGGCGGCTCGATGCGTGGATAAAGAACGCGAGAAGTCCATATCGAAACTTTTAATCGACCTCGCGATCCCACGAATAAATTACACCTCGATGTGCTCTCTAACTCTATACACGGCTCACCGTTCTACCACGTATTATTTCACGGTCCAGCGGTTATTAACAGATTTCCTTATAAGCGAACCAATTCAGCGAGGATAAAAGATCCCCTAACAGGAAGCAATTTTTGCGATGGTCAAGTCCGCGTCGTCGTCCGGCCAATTTATTCGGCCTGCGTTTCGATCGAGCGGGATCACCGACTTCGCTTCCCGAATATATTCTTTGGTCATTGTCCTACCCCTACCTGCACCGCCTGCCCAAATATCTTCTGCTCCTCCTCCTGCTCCGTCTCTCTGCCTGCCTTCTCCTTCGACCTCTCCTCTTCCGCACACGCCACTTTCGCGAGATCCGTTTTTGTTCTTCCTCCGAAAATACCGGGCTTCGAGATGCCACCGACTCGCGGTGTATAATCAGATGCGACCACTCACGGAAGCCTATTGTTCGCTTTGGCCAGCACCTCGGGCACGTCCCGCCACCGGATTTCGTGCCACGTCTCGTCAAGAAACGACAGCCTCGTTTCCCTAACGCGTCCAACGACGTAGAGTAATGATACTCGGACTGCTTTGTTTCTTCCGGAATCGCCACTGTCCGAATGCCTAGACCCCTACTCGCGAGTTACACCCTTCCCGTCTTCTTCCGCGGTCACTGCTCGAGGACGGACGAAATTTCCGCGTACGATAGCGGCGAGAGCAAAACGAGGAAAAGGGACGCCAGTTTGGAAGCCGTGCGAGAGAATCTCTAGAATGGAAGATACACGCGAGAGCAGGCGAGAGTCCGGTTGCCTCGTGGTGCTCGCTGTAACTAGAAGCGACTACAAAGTGGCCAACGATAACGCCCCGTTCCCTAGCTGTCACTCATCGTTCGGGTCGTTAGAGTTTGTAGCTGTTTCGACTATTAGCCCGCTTCAAAGAGCAACATCTCGGAAGAGATTCCACGGGATCGTGGAATTGCAGCCTTCGGGTTCGATTTGCCACGACGACGTTCCGGCGAACTTCTAAACCGGGCGCGGAGTCGGTCTTCCAAATCCGACACACTTTTCCGTTCACGATCCGATGCGAGGAAGGCACGCGGACTAAAAATAATTAGCTGCGAGCATGAGGACGTCGAGCCACCGCCAAAAAACGATATCCCGAAGGAAGGGAAGCGAACGACATCGAGGCCGTTCCAATGCGTCGCATCAAAACAGCGAGCGCGTTTGGCACGACAAATGCGCCGTTCAAGTAGACCGCTACTAATTGTAACCGCCATCACAGGCGTGGTTCGACTGCGAAGGGTTTAATATTCGGCTGGCCGTTGCCAGAGAGCCGCAGCTCGCGCCTGATATCCCTCTTTCACCCGCGCACTCGCACCCTACGCGCCGCGGCTATTTTCGCTCGGTCACTTATTAGTTTCGTACCACCGAAATATCGTCCAGAGGAGCCAAGGTAGGCGACCATTAGTCCGAGGAAAAGTCAGCCGGAGGCCAGAAAGGCCGGGCATTAGTCGTGTATAGCATGTGGAGGTATTCGCGGAGGCACGTGGGAACGTAGCAATGCAAAGAGAACAGCCGCGCTGTGGCCTGGTCTGAACCGCAATCGGCGGAATGCCGCCTCCTGGTGAGCTTTATACCCGCCCGAACGAGAAATCCTCCAACATCCCCTTTTCGTCCGTTCCCTGTTCAGCCCCCTTTCATCCGCAGATGCGCGGATGTCCGATTTGGAAAAATCGCCCAGCTGTCATCCAATCGTCGGTCGCGTGACACGTTGACACCTTGCAACCTCCGTGTCTCGTGAATGAACATTTCTTCTCTGGCTGAGAGGAAATGACGCGATAGAAGTAACCATACTGCTCTGATTATTTCGATGGACATGTCGAGACGAATTACACTTCGAATTTTTAAAGGGAGTCGCGTGACGGTTGACCTGTCGAGGGTTTGGCAACCTCTGTGCAGGTCTGATAGATAAGGGGTAACGAAAGTTGGTCTCGGGGAAAGTTGGATTTCGCGTCGAGAATTTTTGACCAGCTAGACAAGCATCAAAGACGAGCGTTCGCGAGGAGAAATTTTCCGATTAGGCTCGTTTTACCTATTTTCGACTATCGTCGTGACAGCGCGAATCGATTCGACGAGTTTATAGCGGTTCTCGCATGGCGTATTAAATTTAACGTTCAGCAAGCGCGTCGGGTATTTCGCGTCGTATTTTAGATTTGGGTTCAGAGGAAGTGGATCGCGTTTCAGCGGAACAAGAATGTCTCGAGTGCGTTCCACGAGGCGTTTCCTCGTAACAAAGTGCTCCTTTCTTTCTGTCGTCGACGTCTCACGGTTGCCGGCTTCTCGCGAGAGACGTCGGCGACAAAAGAGAGGCTGAAGCAGGAAGAACGGAAATTGAAGAGGCCGGAGACAATAACGGTGAACGGTCTTTCCTTTCGTACGAAAGAATTATCTTCGGCTTAATTACGTGCCGGTCGTGCTGACTCTGTGATCGAACGAGAGCCTCGCTTACCTGGCCATTGTTTCTGCCGAGTGAATTTTGAGACTGTTGCACCCAGACTGAAGATGACTGAACGCGAGTACTTGGAAATGGGGGATATTGCATCGGCTGTTCTATTCCCATCGTTGTGGGAAAAGCGGCCTAAATTTTGCTAGACAACCAACGAGCCGTGAACGCAAAGAAATATCGTTACGAAAAATAGAAAAGAAAAAAGGAAACCGATACGGGGATTTTAATTCGTAGAAAACTCGACTTGAGTTATTCGATATAATCGAGAAATACCAGAATTAATATACAATATGGAAAAATCGTGAAAGGGAGCTTTTACTTCTAATAGAAAAGCAAAAAGGAAAACGATAAGGGGATTTTAATCGGTAGGCAACTCGACTTGCGTCATTCGACATAATCGAGAAATACCCGAGTTAAAATGTAATATAGAAAAATCGTTAAAGGGAGCTTTTACCTCTAATCGTCGTGCACCGCGACATTATGTTGCTACACTGTGACGTGTAGTAATATACCAACGTTACCACATCGTTATCTACGGCGCAAGAGAAAAATATCGTTCCACGCGTTTCTCCTGTCACTGGGACACGCATTTTTGCATATTCATGAAATAAAAGTAACGGGTGATTATGCAGATTGTTCCGCGATCATTAGAAGAGAGACACAGGTACGCGTGACCGCGTCGCATGAGTTAATCATAAGTGTGTCATCCATATTCATAGGAAAAATAACATTCCTTATAAATATTTCCACACCACGCGACGACGTTGCTTTTCTTTCCGTTTCGAACGTAATGCAGGTGAAATAGTTAAAAACAAAGTTCTCGGAACGCGGTGATTATTCGAAGGAGTTCAGACTATTTACAAGAGGAGACGGGGTTTTTAATTGTACTCGAGGATTGTTTAAAATAACAGGAATATTTTGTTCTACTATTTAAACTGGGTCAAATTTAACGATACGACGCGAGGACGGTCGTGAAAGTGACGATTATTTTGGGGAAGCATGTGCTCCGTTCTAAACTATTTTTAAATGCAAGAAGAAAACGCAGCGCATAGTTGAAACGTCATAATGCATTCCTGTACTAATAAGGCTGCATCATTTATAATTCTTCGGACTCCATTAATCACGCGACTCTCGCGTAAGACCCTCTATGCAAATTCCACCGAGTCCCTCGCGTTACGCAACCCTTTAATCTCGTCCTGCCCAACAGTTTCGAGATCGGACCAAACTTCTCGGGATTAAAAATTCGACCATCGAATTCCTCGTCTCGCTCGACGAATTTCTCCGTCACGAGACGTCGATACGTTAAATCCCGTTGGGGAATTAAATAGAAGCTCGTTCGTGAAGAAATTACATAATTAGAGCAACGATGCTGCGGCGAAGCAGGTGCAAGAACGGAGAGTTATCGTTGAGAACCGTTTCCTGGTCGAATAACCGATCCCTAATAAAGCCGATGGGGGGAAATGGGAGGAAATGGAAGCAAATGGAAGCAAGAAACCGTGGTCACCGTGAGAATTGCAGTACTTCCTCCGTCAAATTTCACAGCCACCGTTTCCTCGTAACCGTTTGCTGCGATAGAACGCGAGTCACCGTAAAGCATCAGGGGGAGACGGAAATCCAGCGTGGAGAAGAGTAAACCTGGAGGGGTTCCGTTTCACGATCCTCGAAGAGAGCGAGCCGAGTTTCGAGCAAGCGAAGAAAATAGAGAACCAGCAGGTAACATCATACGCACCTTGGGATATCCATGAACGGAAACACTATACTCGAGGTCGAGTGTGCTCGTCGTGCACCTGCACGGAGTACGCGCGCGTGTGTCCACGGGGAAACAAACGTCGCCGGATTTAGGGTTTACCGTATCTGGTGAAAGCTCATCGACACGGAACCAAGTTCGTACAATGGAAACGGAACCGTATCCGTCCGGAGTCGGATTTATAATGGGACCTGGTTGAAAGCAAACTGACATAGCCGGCTGTTAATACCATGCTTCGCGTTGTCTTCGAGACATCAAAGCAGCTGATTGACAGCTCAAAATCGAAGAGTTGCGATCCTCGAAATAGGTACCAAGTCATGGTTTGCAATTTTCTACTTTTTTTTGCACGAAACACGTATTGGGAGGTGAAAAGAATATTATTTGCTAAATATAATTCTTTCTTCTTCTTTTTTCACTTTTACAAATTTTATTTCACGATTAAAATGGATGATTAAAATTTACTTCGATAATTATTTTTATTAATTTTATTGATTCGAGATTGTTTCAATTTTTTGATATACTCGACGGGTTTCTCGAACGCACGGGGACGATTAATTATTCGCATTTTAATCATAGCTTCGAGTACAGGCGATGTTCTCTCCAGCGGCAATACCGGAAGGAAAAACATTCTAGGTAATTGGATAATTTCGGTGCTTTGCGGAACCGTAAGGTTTCCGGCAAAGTTGTTATCTCGAAGTCGACGTGGGAAGAAGGATATGCCTGAAAGCTTAATGCCACGGCTACAGGGGATGCGGCAGGAATTTACGGTATACGGTACGATTCGAGAGAATTCGTGGATTCTTGGATTCGCGTTACGTACCACGGTACATACCGGGTGATCTGTGAACCAACGCTCCGCGTCTTTACCACGGGTCGAAAATAAAAGTGCTCGAAAATTATTAATCGTAACCCGAGAACGAGCTTACCTTGGACGAACCTTCGAGCTGTCATTTTCGATTATCTTCCAATTCACCCTCGATGCTATTCGCGGATTTTATTGTCTCGCGTTTATTTTATCGCGGTATTTCATGGGAAATTTTATTATCGACGGAATCTCTATAATTAAACCGCACTCCGGCTCGAAGCCTAATTATAGATGCAACATTTATCAACAGACATAACGTTCTATTCTAGAACTGTAAACAACATTGGAGAATTCATAAATTACCCGGAGGATCGACTGACGTACCAAAACACACAGTTTGATGCACCGGTGTTTTCGTTTGAAAATTAATTTAGTCCGCGGAGAAATATGAAAGTAATTAGTCACTGCTGCCACTACACAGGCGGTTCGTGTTCGGCCGCGAGTAGTGGTACCAACGTAAAGTGCGTGTGCGCGCGCGCTCGACCTAATTTTCGCGTGAACGAGGACTCGACTTAATTAATGAGGATATACGAGCTAACACGTGCTAACCTGCGGCTCACTCCGATTTCCATTCGTTAGGATAATTAGCTGGGAGCACGATGAGACGTCCGCGCCGTGTTCACCCACCTTTTACGCTCTTTTATCGTCTCCCGAGTTGCACGATTAAGACGGGGCTACCTGCTTTCTAACAATTGCTCCCCAATGTCTCGCAGGTGCAAACCGTCGTCGAAATTTTACGATTTCTCCTCCTTCGTTTGACCACGAAGAGGTATCGTTTCGCGGTTGAAAAAGACGGGATCGCTGCGATCGAGTAAATCCTCGATTACCATTATCGATCGAACTCACTCGAGTTATGAATCAACGTCGACCTAGTTGGAATAAATAATCCCGGTAACGAGCCGAGGCATCGCGAAACGCGTTTTGTTCCCGGGAATGAATCACGATTAAATTTTATCGACGTGCTTCGAGATCACGTTTATGGGCTCTAGCTGTGGCGCAGATCTACGGAAACTAATAAATCCGTGGCGATAAATTCACGGAGGATGTGGAAAAAATTGCTCAATTAAAAGTGTACGGTGCTCTTTGTCCGAATTAAAATCGCGTGGTTAATTACGGCGAAGATATTAAAACCGATACCGCAAGTAGCTCGGAACCAGTGTAATAGCCGAATATCGGTCGAAATATAAATAGACTTTCTCGGTCCGATGAAATTATCCGGCTGAACGAAGAAAGCTCGAGGAAGCTTGGCCGTATCCGCTTTCCTACCCCGTGTTGCCACTTAATTGAACGTTTCGCTCGGTTTAATGAATTGCTCGTGATTATCGCGACATAAACAATTCTAACTAGCTGTACCTTGTGCCAGAGTAACGGAGTTCTCTCGATACAGGTTCACAGGCACAGGTAAACAGTTCCAGCGTCTTCACACGTGACGGGGATTAATTGGGTTAATCAATTCGGAACGACTATTCAAATTATCGATTACGGTTGTACGACTTCGTAAAAGGTGAAAATCATATTTACGATTGCTTCTTACCCGTGGATATTCCAGCTTTTTCACACGGGGTACCGTTCAATATTTTACTACAGGTGTTTAGAAAGCCGAATGGTTGCGATGTTTTATTTATTTTTAAAAACAGCATTGTTTCGGCAAGAAATTTTACAGCGTAAAAATTGTTCCACTAGTTTCACGAAAAACCGGTAATTGTTACGTACTCGACGAAATCTCGCGACTGACGATAAGACATGTCCGGTAAAATTCAATGTTCCGATATTACACCAGACACGTGACGTAACGACGTTACGTGTTACACCGTGCAACACGCGTCCTTTGACTGCACGTTCAAATGATCGATTTTCCGGCTAGTGACATTTGCAAATCTCTCGACGAGTTAAATAGGTTAATCAAGAGAGGGTGAGCGGTAGCCGACGATCGCTCGGCTCGTTCGAAGGACACGAGCTGGCATTAAAACGAGCGAAAGCTAGATCCTGCCGGCGAAGAAATTTATTTTCTTCCTAGATACGCGGAACACGACGGATGGCCGTCTCGTGGGAATCGAATGACCTTGACGTGCAAACTATACCCTTCGTTATTCATCGACTCGCGGTGAAAGCGGGACAAATACGCGAAAATTAAGCACCGATGGTCGAATGCGCGATGTGTAATTTCTGTCGAGCTCTTTTAAATTTTTAGCACAAAATACGCGAAATCGTACATACCTCCTTTTCGACCGATATTCGCGAGACTATAGACACGGTGCTGGTACGCGATTGTAACCCGTTTTCGTCGGAACGATTTTGCATATTATCTAGGAAGCCAGTCGGGTCACAAATGGCTCGGAGTTTCTCTGGTACGCGATGGAATGCCAGATCGGAGCTGATCAAACGTATCTGAGGCTATTACTCTTCCGACTTACCAGCGAGTAATTAAAGCGGCCACTCTATCGGCCGAATGATCTGACGTTAAAACGTTGCTCACGCGGATGTGGAAACTTAATGGAGTTTAAACTCGCAGTTTTACAGTGCGCGATCCGCCAAGTCCGTGACATCCCATCGTTGCGCTAGTTACGTCCGATTTATGCGGTTGTTGCCTCGACACTTACCTGAAACGTAAAGATAAGTCGGGTGGTTAGCGAAAAAGTCCTTGTTCAAAGTCTCGAGTCGTATAACGTAACGAGTGTACGAATAAGCGCCCGAACATTGTTCGAGCAATTCCGAGAAATAAATACCGTGGAAATTTACACCTTTCCTCGTGATTGTTCCCGACATGAATCACTCGCTTTGTCACGGGACCGGACAAAGTTTAACGACGAGTTTACGAAGCAAACTCGACCGCGTCTTAGGAACGTAAAGACTTTCGGATTGGACACGAGCGCTGGCAAAACCTATTGTTTCAACTATGACGAATGGGCAAACGTGTGAAATTAAAACCGCGAAACGAATCTTTGGAACGTAGTTCCGATAAGTAAGGGAACTAAAAACTAAGGGATATGCAGTCGGCATAATAGAAGCAGGGACGTCTACCGATACGGAAAATACCGCTATTATACCGGTAAATATCGGCAATACCTTCGTAATTCTTGTAAAAACTGTAATGGCACAGCGTCATGCCGTTACGTGAAAACGCCGATATTTTTCTATACCCGGTGCATTTTTCGCTTTCTCCGAATCGATAGAAAATTTTCGACGTCCGTTCAGGTAGAAACCAAGGAAAATTAAATTTCGTTACAGAGAAAATTATACCGATGTTTACCGAGTCTCGGTGGAAGTCGATTTCGGTTTATTCTTGTAGGAATTGAACGAGTGCGGCCCTGAGAGAATTCTAAGGATGTTTGGGACAAAAGAATCGATTGTAAGGGATGTTTATGACCGAGTCGAGTACGAGCAACGAGCGAAATACCTGGATTCGCCTACCGAGGGCGAGAATGCGTGGAAAATGCTAGATTGAAGAACAGAGCCTGAGTATGAAAGAAGACATAGAGTAAAATTAAAATAAGGGTGCAAAGTAGTGGTACGAGAGCAATAGTGGAGAAGTCACTCGAACAGTAGTTGCAGAAGAGTTGCCAGTGTGTGAGATCGAGAGTATCAGAGAGTTGTGACAGGTCAGTGAGTTGCCAACATGGTATTATACAATAGTAAAGAGAGCTAAGCGAGTAAATTTAGTCTTAACATATTTGTCATCCTTGCAATATAACATTAACCCCTTGCACTCGACGATTTTTTGGCTAAAGAGGTATACGAATTGAAAAATTTTCTGCTGTAAGGTTGATAATATTTTTCTAGCAGTAAGTAAGAAATAGTATAATAATTAACAGATAGAGTTATTTAATTTCGATACCTCACACGCTGTTACATTACCTTAAATTTGATATATTAATTAATATCGATCTTCCAAAATTTATGAAACGGTGACTGAAGCTCACCTCTCGAGCGCAAAGGGTTAATTAATCATCAGAAACGTGTGAGAATATACATTTATCCTGTAACTCACCCCCCAGCCCCCCAACCCTACATTTTCATTGGTACAGTATAGGCGATTCGTATTAAATCCTTACAAAAATGATACTAAATATCTCCACAAATTCCACGACGATCGTTCGTCAAACTGTCAACGATAAGTCGATTATTTCGTAGCAAATGGTCACTGCGTGGGATACGTACCTCAAGGGTACTCTCGTGCAAGCGTAAAACATCTCGAAGGATAAAGCAATCACGGTATCGAAATAATCGGGTCTTAATGATCCAAGGAACAGAGCCGCGTAAATTTTCTAATCTCCAGATCGATACGTCCACGATACTTTTCGCTTGGCGAAAGAAAGCGACCAATCTGCCGGCTAGATCTAGAGTGCCGCAACGATCGTGGACCAGAGGATTCATGTTCGAGATCGGTCTCGATGCTCTTTGCGAGCGTAATGTCTTCCGTGGAACGAGGAAAACACGCGTTCGAGGCGTGGCCTGAATGGCAATAACGTAACCGCTTTGGCAGCGGGTGAACTCGGGCACACACGACCGATCGAGCGTTATACAACTGGAATCCGCGTTGCGCCAGTTCTATCCTTCAGTTGCATTTGCGTACCTCTCGATGCGATAATGATCGACCGTTACAGGTGTCGATTGCGAAAATTTCGCCTCGTTTCATTAGGAACTGGCATAACCTGCTGCGCCGTTTACCCCGCGATCCACGATCCAGCTCCACGTGTCCCTTCTAACGATCGAGCGTCACGGGCCGAGCGATAGTCGATCCGTTATTTATCGTTCGTGTTTATCGCGCATGTCGTCGATGATGTACGGTTATCGCGGAAATTTCACGGCACTCGATGATGGATCTCGTACAGGACAATACGGGATGGTCGTAGGATAGTTCTAGGCAGTTGTCCCATTGTGGGAAGCGATGCACGTAGATAAGTTCCCTGTCCGAGTTGTCCCGTCGCGTGTTAAATGGCGCATGAACGATACGAGGTCCACGCAGCTACCGTCCGACAGATTTACTAATACGAACTGAACCCGTCCGTGGTACAAGGAGATCGGAACCGAGTACGTTCGACAGGCGTATAAATTATTTATCGTCGATACAAATGCAGATCCGAGTATTACGCACCTCCGCGAAGAATTTAAAACAGCCTCCGCTGGATGTCGATACGGGATTCGAGAAGCAGGATAGATAACCAAAGACGGTGAAACGTGACCGATCTTCGGGATCTTACTCGTGGTTCGCTTTATTTTCAGATGTACTAAAATTCTAGAAGGATAGAGAGGTTTTCCTTCCCAAGGTCTTTATTTGACTGACTGCTCCTTGGCTCGGAGGGCCGAACACCCTTCGGACCCATCGTCCTAACATTAACAGTCCCAAGTGCTTTAGACGTAGACAGTCTGGGAGGACTCTGTCCGTCGCCTGGCTGTTTACGTCATCTGTTCTGAAGATCGTTTACACCGGGAAATTTTATTCTACGCTCAATGTTCGCTATGTATTGCACTTCAAATGGATATATCAATGGGTATCCACTCGTTGATTGTTCGATAGATATCGTCATCGTACGTTGATAAATCAGGGATATGTTTTTGTGCGACAGAGAGACAAGAAATTCCGAGGTTACTTATCGATCGATCGAATGCATAAAAAAGGAGTAAAAAATGGAAACAGGCACGAAACTAGAAGAGTCATCGTGATTTCCATTCGATGACGTATCGCAAGTTCGCGCCGTGTCCTCCGAAAGGTCGGCCATATTTGGGACCAGTCCTGGGCGAAAAAAATCCCAATGACGTGTCTGGCTTTTTTCTGCCATGGCCCTAGGTCGATCGCGAGGCGGCGCTCGCATGAATCAGCCCGATCGAAATAAAAACGCAGGAATTTGCATAACGTCGTTATTTGTCGCGCGGCGTCTGGCGACTTCGGCCCGAGCAAATTCCAACGAGCGCGACAAGTGCCGTACACAGCCGTCCTTGCCTGCACCCCACGCAATGAAACTGTAATGTGTACGTTGGTGGTGCATTCCGGATCGTGCATGTGCATCCGCGGCTATGCAGATAGGACGACTGCCGGTCATACTATAGTCGTTGCATTCATGTCGCGGAGGGATACAGTCCACGATTATAGATTCCTCCCTGCGCGAATGACTCAATCTCCCATGCTCTAAATCGTTTCACGATCGCGTAACGCATGCCGATACCGAGAGGTGAATGGATGAAACGTGGCAATCGGAACTCGCCTTTTCAACCCTTCGCTCCACGTTTCATTTTGCTTCATTCCTCCTAATCTTTACGCGAGAAACACAGTCGTGTTTCGATATATTCCTATTAAATATGGATCACGGCTCGAGAGTCTCGAGTAGCAACAACCTCTCCAGAAGTTAAAATGGCAAAAGTCGATGGTAAAAATGGCAAGTAGTCGACGAGTTATTAACGAGGTTTCTCGAGCTTAACGAATACAGAGGACGCAAAAGGACAGGCAGGATATACAGTTTCGAAGAATTACCGATTCAGTTCGCATTCGCCTGACACGATTGGTCCGTCGTTCAGACAAGGACTCGTTTCAATGCCCATCGAGGTGTCTCGGAAGAAGATCGATCGCTCGAAAGGAAAAGTCGAAAAGTTTCCACGATGGAAGCTCGGTAAGCGCGATTTTCCACGGCACCGCCTATCGGAATCGATTTTCGCAACGATCGAGGCCTCGTGTGCATAACTCAGCAGCGCCAAGGCCGTGCAGCGGCCGGTCTCCGCATCGACGACCGATGCGAAACAGAAACACGAGGAAATGCCGCAACACGTTCTATTATCTTCACGTATATTTACGCCCACCGTGCGAGATTACCACTCTCGATTAACCCCCTTACACCGGCGCGTTTTTATTCCCCTTCGATCGGTCGGTGTTCTGAAAAAGGAGAGAAAGGAATCCGTCGGTTTTTATCGGTATCGCTAGACGACAACGACAAGGTGGACCACGAAGAGGAACTCGCGGCTGGAACGAAGGTGAGAACTCGTTACGCCGCTACATTAAGTCGCCGTCTGATTTATGCGCCGGCGCTGTGACCGCGCCGCGCACCTGTATGGCGCACTTTTATGATAAATAATGCCCCTGCCGCGGAATGAAAAGCGAGCCTCTCTCGCATCGCGAGCCGGGGCCTGTCCTTGGTCAGGGAAAGGGAAGTTCGTCGCACCGGGCCCTGGGTGGTTGTTTCTGGAAAAACAGAGTCCAGGCCTACGACCGACGTTTACGCGCTCGGATAGTGACACGGTTAATTAGAATAATTCGTTGAAACGTAGTCGGCCGCGACGCAGAGAGGACGTAGAAAGGCGCGAGTCAGGTGAACAGGTGGGCGGCAGACCTGTACCAGCGCAACGCCTCGCGGAACGATCGAGCAATCGAAAGGAACGCGGTCGTTTTTAATCCGTCGCCGTTCATTTCCAACCTGGCAATTCCTCGCGAGAGATCGCGAGCCGATTCGACGACGAGCATTTATCAACCGCTGAAACGCCCGGGATATTCATGAGCTAGACGAACCGTTTTATTTCCAGCATCCTCTGCAGCCCCTTCGCTGCAGATCCGACGCGGATTTTATAATTTCAAGGTAAAGCTCCCTTTAACCCTTTGCAGACAGGATGGTTCAAAATTAACCGTATCACGAAGTCGAGTTGCCACCATGATAAACATTTCAAATTGCCAGTCGCTATTTTCGTTGATCACACTCCAAGCTGTCGAATTCTAGACTTATATAGCCATAGCGATGCGTTTACGTGAAACACATATATGTGTCTTTCGGTACTATCAGCTGTATTCGCCAAACGCATATGAGTTCCTCGCATATACGTAATCCGTAAAGGGTTAACCCGTACCACTGGAGTAGAGAGGATGAAATTAGTGGCGCAGTGGATCAAATTCGTTTTTACACGGAAGCCCGGACCGAAGGGGTTACTGGCACGAATAGAACGGGAAACGGCACGCTGACAAAGCGCGTCTGTCGAACGGCAATTACCGAGGAATTGGCACCTCGCTCGAGCTATTTTAAAGGTTTCTACGAACGTGTTACGCTGTTTCGATCGAACTGTGTCAACAGTCGTCCCAACGTAAGAGGTCGACGGCCCGATATGCGATCGAACGATTCGCGATTCGATCCTAATTCGCTGTTCGTCAGAAATGGATGAATTTTTCCGGGCACCGAGCCGCGTGAGACGAGGACGAAGACGAAAGATGCGAAGGAGAGAATAGAAAAGCCGACGGTGTCTGTTCGGCACCTGTAACCGGTACCCTGCTGGCAACTTTTGTCGGGTTACTTTAAGGCGACGTTAAGTGCGAGCAAAAGGCATTTGGCAGCGGACACAATCGATCGCATATTCTATCGGTCGTTCTCCCTGTAAATATAGATCAGAGATGCCAGGTACATCGCGTCAGAGACCTCTCTTTGGCGATACTCCATACGATCGTGCTCATCGTGACGACGACCTTTACGATTCAGCCAGGGAAGATAATTATATTGTGCTTCGTTTCGGGAAGTCGAACTCTTGCGAAACCGTAGACTCTTTTAACCTCGGCTCGTGCCTCGCGCCGTAGACGGAAAAGTCGCCGTCACGGCTGGTAACTCCGATTCGACTTCGCAGCGAGATTCAAAGAAACGTTATACGACCAGCCTACTGTGAATTTCGCCGCGAGCTCTACGCCGCTGTAAAATTCAACGTACCGAATTCGCCGCAATGCGTACGCTTTCCGCGAGCCTTCCGCGAAAATACCATATTACCGCCAGTCGTTCGTTTCGGTAACTCCGATTACGAGCCAACTAACGTACAATTAGCCGCGCGAAATTTTCTAATTAGCGCTCACCGTACGCCACGCATATGTATTCTTTCGTAACGCGAACTTGTTTCTTTCGACGGAAACAACGCGAGGATTATAAATTCCCGGTAATTACATTCCGGCAGGAAACTCGAATAATTGACGGAATACCGTGAATCGTAGGACGAATCGATAGCGCTTCCTGCTCGCTCGCCGAGTTACATCCACGTCTCTTTGTCCGAAATCCACTGGCTTCCATGGGTCCTGTGTTAGACGTGTCAGCCTAATCGCCGCGTTATTTTCCAACTTGAGTAATACCGAAATAATCGTGAATCAGAGAAGCACTTTGTTATCTCGGTGGAGAGACACGACGCCGGAGTGTAGTACCAGCTAGAAATCTTGAAGACGTTCCAATTCGCTGCGTAGAACGTTGCACCGCTCGTTACTTCATTTGGTATCCTAAACGCTTATTAGTCATATCCCCAGCAACGATTTCGTTACGACTACTTGCGTAATAAATTTATCGGACGACTCGTTCCCCGCGAATCCTTCCACCCGGCTTCTTCGTAGCAAATAAAAACTTTCTCGGAT
Source organism: Eufriesea mexicana (assembly GCF_001483705.2). Lineage (NCBI taxonomy): Eukaryota > Metazoa > Arthropoda > Insecta > Hymenoptera > Apidae > Eufriesea > Eufriesea mexicana. Next base: position 292,041 of record NW_016920609.1, read on the forward strand.
AAATTCACGGGAATAGGTATACCAGAGATTGCGCGATTGAGCGACAGGAGAAACCGACGGATTTTTAATAACCGATTCGATCCGAACGAGCAAAAATTCCACGATTTCTCTCGGAATTGCAAGCTAAATACGAACGACGATACAGGGATAATAGTTTAGCGGCATGGGAATAATCGTGGAAACACGTAGAGTGGCAGAGCCAAAGTTGACCTTTGGTAAATTTAGATATCGGACTGGGAAGCAAATACCGGGGAAGATAATCGTCGAAGGGAAGTTATCGACCTGTCGATTTAGCGACTCACGGCTAACAGGAAATTAGTCATGCAACGGTAAATGGTAGACCGTGGTGAAACGTTTCAGAGGATCTTCTCGCGCAAGAAGACGTTGTTACGAGTAACGCGTTCACCTTAGGTACCGAGCAACGCGTTTAACGTGGAATCGGTTCGGGACGGTAAAGTCGCGAGTTTCGCGTGGCCATTCTTCCACAGAAGGCTAGAGTCGAAGACGCGAAGAGGAGTAAAAAATGAAGCGAAGAGGTTGGAAAAAGCTGCGAGCAAGATCGGGCGAGCGGAGAGATGCATCCGTGAAAGCACGTATCGCGCGGATGCGTTATGTAAATTCGCCGTATAAACCGGCGCCACGGTGCGCTCTTTTTCAGCGGCGGCGGACGCTACCGTGAAAGGAGAAAAATGGTTGCATTAACTCTTCGGGGATTTATCGTTGGGAGAGGGCAGCCAACGAAATTACCGTTTCGTTGCTAACAAGGAGAGTGCATGTCCATCGATTTAGTTGAAACGTTGCAGATTTGTAGATTTCGTCATGCAGTTCAAGAAAATGTATCGTTATAAGGCTAACTATTCAATAGTTTTTGAGATATTTACGATTAAAATTTTATTATTGATTTAATTACAGATTTATTGTCAAGTGACGTTGTGGCCCAATGACGACATCCGAAAATTGCCACCTATGGTGGCCCCAGGGTTCGATCCCCGTCCATAATTAATAGTTTTTTTTTTCCAATTTACTTCTATTTTCTTTTAATTTTTCGCTCACGAAAACAAATAATTTTAAATAAATTGTAAATAAAATTTTTTAAGAAAATTATTTTTTTACACTTTCTCATGCTAGTATATATTTGACATTTTTGAAAATATTAATCAAGTCTGTCTTCCAAAAGACTTATTAACAAACAGCAGATATTTTAGTAATAATATTCCACTTATTCGATGTGCAAGATGTTGATGTGACCTATGCTTTTCCTGTTCCTACAATAAGTACCACTGTTATAATCAACAATAAACGAGTATCTTTTCTATTAAATAATTTTATTTGTAATTTATTTAAAATCATATATTTTCATGGGTGCAAAATTAATATAAAATAAAAAATAGGTGGAAAAAAATATTATTAATCATGGACGGGAATCGAACCCGAGACCACCAAATTATGAATTTTCTGATGTAGCCATCATGCCACAACACACTTTATAAATATGTTTAACTATTTAGAAGAAATTGGTAGTTAAAAGTAATAAAGCTTTAAACAAAAATATATAAAAAACTATTAAGTAGTTGCCCTTATAATGGTACCTTATAATTTTCTTGAACTGGATGATTAAATTTACAAACCTGCAAAGTTTGAATTAAATTGATGATGACTCGAAGGACTTGCACTCTCCTTAGATTTAATTTTCTACATTTATCACATTCAATTTGTCACGTATCGCAATTTTACTCATCTCCTTTTCCAGTATGACTTCACATATCAGTCTATATATCCATACAGTTTCCAAAAGATAAATTAAATATAGAGTATAAATGTTGCATTAAGGTAAAAATCTGTAAAAATATCCATAGGAATTTGGAAACTATAAAAATAGCAGGACTAATGGGGCTGTGACACATAGACTTGATTGAGCCAATAAAGCCAATGTCAAAAGGAGGTAAAAAGAAGTAACTGCTGATGATTATTCCAGAGTGATTATTGTCTTGCTTGTACAGGAAAAAGATCAAACAGCTGAGGAAATAAAAAGATTGGTGACATTAAAAGAAAATCAATTTGTTAAGAAGTTGAAAAGTACTTATATGCAGAGACAATGGAGGTGAGATTGTGGAACAAGACCTCCAGGTTTGATTACATCAAAAGGAAATAAATTATGATTTCATTCCAGTCAGGATATTGCATTGAAAGTAAGAACAAATCTACCATAGAGATGACAATCTTGCTTATGATGGATCCAGATTTGCCCATGTATTTTTGGGCAGAAGTGGTGAGTATGGCTGTCCATATAAAAAAGAGAACAAAGTTAGCTGTCCATTAAAAAATTGCTTATGAGATTTAGTATGAGAAAAAACCAAACATAGGGTATATGAAAAGATTTGTAAGCATTGTCTATGGGTTGAATAAAGAGGGTTTAATACACAAATTTGAACCAACAACTTACAAAGAAATATTTTTAGGATATGTATCAAATAACACATATAGCATATACTGACCAAAAAAGGACCAGGTAAGGAATGAATGTGATGTAAAATTTAATGAAATAATTAATGGGGCTCAGGTGTTGAAGAATGAAGACAAGGAAAGATATAAGAAGAATAATGAATTAGAAATTGTTGGATTTATGGATTAAAACAGGTAGAGAAATGTTGCAACAAATACCTTACTGATGTGTTAATCAAAAAAGGATTTCACCAGTCAAAGGAGAATCCATATATGTTTTGCAAACTGGAAAATCATAGATTTCTATACTGCGGAGTACACTTAGATGACACTGTTCTAATAATAAGCAATCAAAAATATGAAAGAAAAACCAGGGAGGCAATAGAACAAAAAATGAAAATTGAAATTATTGGAGAAAGCTAGAACAGTTTTAGGAATGCAAATGAAACAGAGCAGTGGTAAAATCCATATGTATGAAAGAAACTATATAGCAAAATTGTTAGAATCCTATGGAATAAAGGAACCTAATGCTGTATCGACCTCAATGGATGTAAATGTCAATATAGACAACCACGGGAACAACAGAAGATGCAAGATAAATCAATATCAAGAATTATTAGGATATCTCATGTATTTGAATAGAGTCATTTACAGTAGGATGCTTATCACAGTTTAACCATGATACAACAATGATAACTATGTATGGATTGAAGAAAATATTAAGATATTGAAAGGGCACAATGGAATATTGCTTGAACTTGGGATAGGTACAGAAACCTAAAAAATTAAATGTGAAAGTGAAAACTATTAAAAATGAAAAATAAATAATTAAATTAAATAAATTATTAAAAGTGAGCAATAAATAAATTAAAGAAATTAATTAAATAAATTATTATAAGTGAAAACTAGATAAATACCAAATTTTTTATAATGGAAATTAAGCATTTTTTAACTTGTCATTTTTGTAACAGAAAAATATTTATATTTGCTTCATTGGCATTAATAAACATAAGAGACATCGTTTGATATTCTACATCGATACCTTACTATATAGCTATTTCAAAGACAAAGCATTTTCCCGCAAAAACGAAGCACAAATTGTCCAATCACAGAACGACTTCTAGTCAACGCGAATTCATCATGCCGGTAACACATGGTGGAATATTTACACGCGTTAAAGTGAAACTTTCAGTGTTGGAAAAAAATGTTTCGTGAAGTAGTGACCATCATTGACCAGTGTATTAATTACTGTAATTGAAAAAATATATGTTCAAAATCACTAATACACAGTATCAGTTATTATTTCGGAACATTGAATTGCAGGTTACTTTCCCAACATTGTCGTGATATATACGAATGGACTACAACAGAAACCTAAGAAAATGATAGAATTATAACAAGATCAAGATAGCTGACTGTGAACATATGTTTGATGGTAATATACCACATGTGAAAAAAAGTGACAGTGCAAATGGTCTAACGATACGAACTAACAAAATAAACTGCTGTGGGTGCGAATCATATAATAAAACAAAACAGTAAAGTATCATCGATTGTAAATTGCAGAATTCGATCGTCCACTGGAACATTCGTTAGCATTGAACGCAAGAGGCAGTTTCCTAATACTTTCACCAATCCTTCTACGATTTCGAAGATGCGTATGTGAAATAAAGTGCTGCAGTGTAAGCGTGCCCAAATCGTGTTATGTTGTTACGTGTTACAGTTTGGATATTCGAAACTTAATGATGCAAGTGAGTGAGGGAAAATCCTGTTACCTCGTAACGTTTCTTCGCTTAGATATATGCAATTCCTGCTCCGGATTAGAATACTTCGCTATCCCTCGTTAATTTGTTGCTTGTTCTTTTTCGATTTTTCGTCTTACTGCGACGTTATCCCTCGTGGCTTAGCTCTTTGGAAATACAATACTTGAATAGAACTTTTTCATATCACTCGAAAGCTCCGTTCGTGCTCTAATAGAATCAGTGGTTTTTTCTAGATTTTCGCAATTTTTTTTCGTGATACAGTGCCGGAAGTGGGAGTGTGTGACAGGTCGTACTGCGTCGTTATCTTTCGTGGCTTAACTCTTTGGAAATACAATTT
>NW_016920610.1:0-923 GCF_001483705.2 Eufriesea mexicana
CGATAGGTACATTAGGTTTGGATTGGTTACGTTCGGTTGGGTTAGGTTAGGTCAGGTTAGAATGGCGTATCTTCTACTTTTCTGCTCTACTCATAAATTCGGGGGATTTCTGCCGTCCACTGTGCTCTAGTAGATTCTGCTTGGCTATGGGGTGGTCAGCAATAGTGGTGTAGGCACCTTAGGTTGACTTAGGTTACCTTTGGATATTTTAGGTTTGGTCGGACTGTTTCTGCCTTCCACATTGCTCTGCTATAATCAGCTTGGTTCTCGCGCGGCCACCAATGGCTATAATGGCTTTCGCAGCATTTCAGGTTGGGTTACGGTACGTCAGCTTATGCTACGTTTGGTTGGGTTAGGATAGGATAGTTTCGGCTTTTGTGCTATACGGTGTATATTTCCGCGTTCAACTGTGCTCCAATATGCCCTGTTGGGCGCAGGGGAAGCCAGCGAGTGTGGTCTCGGTCCGATAGGTTGAGTTAGGTTACTTTCGGTTACGTTATGTTAGTGTGAGTTATGTTTGGATAGATATTACTTTCGTGTTTTACACTGCTATTCCGTGGATTTCTGCTCTCCACTGTGCTCTAGTATGTCCTTCATGTCTTTGGGGAAGCCAGTTATAGCGCTCTCGGCGCGATAGGTTGAAATATGTCACGCTTAAGTACGTTATGTTTGCTCTTGTTAGGTTTGGATAGCTTCGACTTTTCAACCATACACAGGTGTTCTATAGATTTCGGCGCTCTACTCCCCTCTTTTATGCTCCGCTTGGTACTGTAGAGGCCAGCAATAGCCGTCTCCGCACATTAGGTTGGGTTATGTTACGTTTGGCTTGGCTAGGGTAGGCATTTTCTGGAACTTCTGGGTAGGATAGCTTTCACTTTTGTGCTATACACTGCTATTCGGTGGAATTGTGCGATCTACTGTGC
>NW_016920611.1:0-247 GCF_001483705.2 Eufriesea mexicana
CTAACCTAACGTAACCTAACCTAACCAAACATAACCGAACCTATCCGAACGTATCCTAACGCAACCTATCCTAACCTAACCTAACACAACCTAACACAACCTAACCTATCCTAACCTTGCCTAACGTCACCAAACCTAACGTAACCTAATCTCAGATAACGTAACCTAACCTAACCAAACCTAACTAACCTAATCTAACCTAACCTAACCTAACCGAACCTAACCTAACCCAAGACAACTTAACCTA
>NW_016920612.1:0-1557 GCF_001483705.2 Eufriesea mexicana
ATCCATCCATACATCCATACATACAACCATACACACACAAATCCATACATCCATAGATATATCAATACATACATCCGTACATACATCCATACATCCATCCATGCGTGCATCCATACATACGCCCTTCCATACTCGCATCCATACATCCATACACATGTCCGTCCATACATCCATCCATACATCCCTACACACATCAAGGCATCCATACATCCATACATCCATCCATCCATGCGTCCACAAATCCATACATCCACCGATCCATACATCCATCCATCCATACATCAATCCACCAATCCATCCATCTATCCATCCATACATCCATACAACAATCCATCCATCCATCCATCCATACATCCATTCACACATCCATACATCTATACATCCTTACATCCATAAATCTATACATACGTACATGCATGCATACATTCAATCTTACATCCATACATTCATACATACATACATCCTTACATGCAAAAATCCATACATGCATACATCCGTACATTCGTCCGCCCGTACCTCAATCCACAAAACCATCCACCTATCCATCCATACATCCATCCATCCATCCATCCATCCATCCATCCATACATCCATACGTCCACCATCCATATACCCATAAATCCATCCATTCGTACTTCCATCCATCCATACATCCATACATACATACATACATACACACATCCATACATCCATACATCCGTACATCCGTCCATCCATACATCCATGAAATATACATCCATGCATCTATACATCTGTACATCCGTCCATCCATTCCTCAATCCATCCATACATCCATCCATCCATACATCCACCCATCCATACTTCCATCGAACCATCCATCCATCCATCCATACAAGCACCCATCCATACATCCATCCATCCACACATACATCCATACATACATTCATACATCCACACATCCGTACATACAGCCATTCGCACATCCGTACATACATCCATGCATGCAACCATGTATACATCCATACATACATCAATACATACAACCGTTCATACATCCATACACCCGTACATCCGTCCATCCATACCTCACACCATCCGTACATCCATCCATCGATACAACCATTCATCCATACATATATCCATCCATACATCCACCTTTCTACACATCCATCGATCCATACGAACACCCATTCATACATCCATAGATCCATACATCTATCCATCCATACATCCATACGTATATACATCCATACATCCATACATCCGTACATCCATACAGCCATCCATCCATACATCAACCCACCAATCCATCCATCCATCCACACATCCATACGTACAGCAATCCATGCATACATACATACCCTCATACACTCATACATACATACATTCATACATACATCCATCCACCAATCCATCAATCCATCATTACATTCTTACATACATCAATACATACATCCATCCATCCATACATCCATACGTATATAGATCCGAACATCCATACTTCCGTACATCCATACATTCGTACATTCGTAGATACATACACCCATACATCCATACATCCATACATTCATCCATACATCCATACATAAATACATC
>NW_016920613.1:0-331 GCF_001483705.2 Eufriesea mexicana
ACAAAACATTATACATCGGAACGTGACCTAACATTACATAACGTGCATAGACCACTATTACTGCCATCCCCGGACCCAAGCAGTATATAATAGAGCACATTAGAGCGCAGTAGTCCACCGCATTGCAGCGTTTAGAACAATACTCAAAGATATCCTTACACAACCTCTCCTAACCTGACCTAACCGTACGTAGCTTAACTGAACATAACGTGCAGAGAACAGTATTTCTGGCCTCCCCAGCCCAAGCAGGGCATATTAGACCAGAGTTGTGCTCCGAAATCCATCGCAAATCAGTGTATAGCACAAAAGTCAGAGCTATCCGCGCCTAACC
>NW_016920614.1:0-4395 GCF_001483705.2 Eufriesea mexicana
GTCCTCTAATATTTTCCGCTCGGCTCTGGGGATGCCTGCAATGGTGGCAGAGGCACGTAGGCTGGAGTTAAGTTACGTTTCGTTATGGTAGGTCATGTCTGGTTATGTCAGGATGGCTTTGACCCTTGTGGCATAAACTGTAGTGGGGCTGTTTCCTGTGCTCAACTCTGCTCTATTATATTCTGCTTGGCTCTGTACAGGGTAGCAATAGTGGTCACAGCACGTTAGGATTCCTTGAGACGCGTATGGTAACGTTACCTTAGTCAAGGTTAGGGGATGATAGCTTACACTCTTGTGCTATACCGCAGAGGTCGGTGGAATTCTGCGCTGTACCCTGCTGCAGTATACTCTGCTTTGCTCTGGGAAGGCTAGATATAGGGCAGCGGCACTTTATGTTTTGTTAGTCTACGCGTGGCTGGGTTACGCTACGTTCGGTTATGTTAGGATAGGTTAGCTTTGACTTTTGAGCTGTATACTCCGCTTCTGCGGATATTTGCGCTCTATTACCCTGTAATATGTTCTACTTGACTCTGGGCAGGCCAGCAATAATGGTCTCGGCACGTAATGTTGAGTTAAGCTGCGTTTGGTTATGTCGGGTTTGGTCAGTATAGGGTAGGATAGCTTCGACTTTTCCGCTGTCCACTGCTATTCTATGGATTTCTGCGCTCTACCCTCCTCAAATATGTTCTGCTTGGCTCTGGCGTGGCCAGCAATAGAGGTCGTGGTACGTTAGGTTTAGTTAGGTTACCTTACGGCTAGGTCCGGGTAGGTTTGGTTAGATTAGGGCAGCTTTGACTTTTGCCCTTTACACTGCGATTCAATGTCTTTCTGCGCTCTACTCTCCTCTAATATGTTCTGCTTAGCTCTGTGGAGACCAGCAATAATGGTTGCGGCAGGATGGGCTCGGTTATGCTGCGTTTGGCTGTGTTCGGTTAGTTTGTGTTGGGCTTGGGCAGCTTTGGCTTTTCCACTATGCACTCTTAATACACGGGTTTCGGCTATTTTCCCACCTCCATCTTGGTCTGCACATCTCTGGGGCGTCAGAGATAGTGGTCGCGGCACGTTACGTTGCGTTGTGTTGCGTTCTGAATGTTCAGGTTGGTTTGCGTTGGGCTGGAGTAACTTCGCCTTTTCTGCTATACGCAGCTATTCTATGGATTTCTGTTCCCTGCTCTCCTCTAATATGACCTGCATGCCTCTGTTGGTACCCGCAATAGCGTCGCGGCACTTTTTGTTGTGGTATGTCACGTGTGGGTGTGTTAGGTTGGTTTGTGTTTGGTTAAGACATCATCGACCTTTCTGCTATACGCCGCTAATATATGCATTTCTGCGCTCTACCCTCCTCTAATATGTTCTGCACCGATCTCGGGAGGCCAGAAACAGTGTTCGCGGCATGTTCGGTTCATTTAGGCTACATTCGGTCGGGTTAGTTAGGGATAGGTTTGGTTAGGATAGATTTGCCTTTTGTGCTTTACACTGGCTTTCTAAGTATATCTGCGCCCTACATTCCTCTACCGTATTCAGCATGACTCTTTGGACGTCAGCAATAGCGGTTGCGGCACGTTATGATGAGTTACGTCACTTTCGGTTTGCTTAGGTTAGTTTGGGCTAGGTTTGGATAGCCTTGACTTTCCTGCATTATACTGCCATTCTATGGATTCCTGCATACTTCTCTCCTCTAATATATTCTGCCTGACTCTGGCTAGACCACTAGTAGTGGTCGAAGTACGTTAGTTTGTGTTAGATTTCGTTTGGTTAGGCTAAGTTAGGAGCGGTTTGGGAACTATGTTTCCGGCTTCTTCGCTTTACGTTGCTATTCTGTCGATTTCTGCTCTCTAGCTTGTTATAGCATATTATGCGTCGTACTGCTGAGGAGAGCTTCAGCGGTCTCCGCACGTTATGTCGAGCTTGGCAATGCTTGGTTAGGTTAGGTAATTTTTGGTTAGGTATGGATACCTTTGGCGTTCATGCTGTACGCTGCTATTCTATGTATGTCTGCTCTCTGCTCTCCTCTAATATTCTCTTCTTGGCTCCCCGGGTGCCAGCAATACTGGTTGGGTCACGTTAGGTTGAGTTAGACTACGTTTGGCTATGATAGGTTAGGCTGGGTGAGGATAACATAGCTTTGACCTTTGCGCTTCACACTGCTATTCTACTGATTCCCGCACTCCGCTCTGCTACATCATATTCTGCATGCATGTATGGACGCCAGCTGTAGTGGTCGCGGCACGTCAGGTTGAGTTACGTTACGTTCGGTTAGATAGGCTAGGTTATGTTTGGGCACTATACCTACGACTTTTGTGCTGTACGCAGCTATCGGGTCGATTCCTGCGCTCTCCATTGCACTAATATATTCTGCTTGCCACTGGCAAAGCCAGGAACAGTGGTCGCGGCACGTTACTTTGAGATATGTTACGTTTGGCTTCGTTAAGTAAGTCTGAGTTGGCTCAGAATAACTTTGGCTCCTCTGCTATACTTTGGACTGCCATTCTTTGGACTTCTGCGTTCTACTCTCCTTTAATATGTTCCGCTTGGCGATGTGGAGGCCAGCATTAATGGTCTAGGCACGTTAAACTGGATTTGGTTGCGATTACTTATGTTACGTTTGGCTAGGTTAGGACAGGATAGCTTCGATTTTTGTGCCATACACAGCCATTCGGTGGATTTCTGCTCTCTACTCTTCTCTAATATACCCTGCTCGGCTCTGGGGAGGGCAGTAATTGTGGTCTCGTTATGTTAGGATCATTTGTGCTACGTTTGTCTATATTGCGTTCGGTTAAGGTAGGAGTGGATAGCTTTGACCTTTGTGCTATGCACTGCAGTTTGGCGGTTTCTGTACTCTACTGTGGTCTAGTATGCCCTGCTTGGCTCTAGGGAGGGCAACAATAGCGGTCTCGGCACGATAGTTTGAGTCAGGCTACGTTCAGCTATGTCCTGTTGGTTTGGGTTAGGTCCGGTTATCTCCGACTATTCCGTTATACAATGCTATTCTGTGTATTTCTGCGCTCTATTCCCCACTAGTGTGTTCTGTTTGGCTCTGCGGAGCACAGCAGCACTGGTCACGGCACGTTAGGTTGAGTTAGGAGCCGTTTGGTTATATTAAGTTTGGTTTGGCTAGGAGAGGATTGCTTTGACTTTAGAACAATAGTCTTCTATTAAGAGCATTTCTGCTCCCTACAGTGCTGTAATATTTTCAGCTTGTCCCTGGGAAGGCCAGCAATAGTGGTCTCGGCACATTACGATGCGTCAGGTTACGTTCGGTTAGGTTGGGTCAGGCTATGTTTGGTCAGGTTTGCTATAACTTTTGCGCTATACATAGTTATTCGGTGGATTTCTCCTTTCTACTGTGCTCTAATATATTCTGCTTGGCTCTGTGGAGTCCAGCAATATCCCTCTCATCACGTTATGTTGGGCTACACTTCGTGTACGTAGGTTAGAATAAGTTTGGTTCGGTTGGTGTATCTTCCACTTTTCTGCTTTGCACTGCAATTCGGTGGATTTCGGCGCTCTATTGTGCTCTGGTATATTCTTTTGAGCTCATGTGAGGCCATATATAGTGGTCGCGGGACGTTATGTTGAGTTATGCCACGGTCGGTTCTATAACGTTTGGTGATGTTAAGATAGTATAGATATGACTTTTGTGCTATACAGTGCAATGCGGAGGACTTCTGTGCTCTGCTGTGCCCTAGTGTATTCTGCTTGGATCTGGGGAGTCCAGTATTAGTGGTCTCGGCACGTTAGGTTGAGTTTAGCTATGTTTTCTTATGTTACGTTAGGTTAGGTTAGGATAGAATAGCTTAGACTTTTGTGCCATTCGCTGTGATTAGGTGGAGCTTTGTCCTCTACTGTGCTCTAACATGACCTGCTTTGCTTTGGGATGGTCAGTATTGATGGTCTCGGCGCGTTAGGTTGAATGAGGTTTCGGTATGTTAGGTTACGTTTGGATGGTTTGGTTAGGAATTTATTGACTTTTGTGCTGTACACAATTCGGTGCATTGCTGAGCTCAACACTCCTCTACCATACTTCGCCCGACTATAGGGAGGGGAGCAGGTGTTGTCGTTCCACGTTAGTTTGAGTTAGTTTACTTTTGGCTTGATTAGGTAAGGCAAAGTTCGGTTAGGATAGCATTGACTTTCGTACTATACAATATTACGTGCTGGATTCTTGTGATCCTATGTGCTCTACTGTATTATGCATGGCTTTTGAGACGCCTGCAGCTGTGGCCGCGACACGTGTCCTTGAGTCATGCTAGGTTCTGTTAGGTTAGGTTAGGTCAGGTTAGATTAGGATATCTTCGACTTTTGTGCTATTCGCTTCAATGAAAGGTTAGCTCAGGTTAGATTAGGATATCTTCGACTTTTGTGCTATTCGCTTCAATGCGGTGGATTTCTGAG
>NW_016920615.1:0-1137 GCF_001483705.2 Eufriesea mexicana
CACTACTGCTCACCTCCCCGGGGTCGAGCACAGTGTAGTAGAGCAATGTAGAGCGCAGAGGTCAACCGAATAGCAGGTTATAGCAGAAACTCAAGGGAATCCTAACCGAGCATTCCTAACCTAACCTAACGGAACGTAACATAACTCAAACGATCGAGCCGAGACCGCTATTAATGACCACCCCAGAGACAAGCGGAACATATTATGGCGCAGTAGGGGGCTAAAATCCTCCGAATACCAGTGTACGGCGCAAAAGTCTAATATACTCTATTTTAACCAGACCAAACATGACATAAGTGAACGTAGCGTAACTCAACAAATCGTGCCGCGACCACAGTTGCGGGCGTCCCCGAAGCCAAGAACAATATAGTAAAGCACATTAGATCACAGGAATGCTACAAATAATAACTTAAAGAACGAAAGTCAGAGATACCCTATCTGAAATTAACCTAACCTAACCCAACCGAACGTAACCTAACTAGAAAAAACGTGCCACGACAACCACTGCTCGCCTCCCCATTGTCGAGCGGAGTATAGTGGAGCAACGTAGGGCGCGGAAATGCACCGAATAGCAGTGTATAGCACAAAAGTCAAATATACCCAAGCCAAACCTTCCTAACCTAACACAAAGGTTCGTAACCGAACTCAACCCAACGTGCCGAGAATAAATCCAACGTGCCGAGAATAATATTACTGGCCACCGCACAGCCAAGCAGAACACATTGACGAAGAGTAGAGAGCAGGAATTCGCGTATAGCAGAGAATAGCACAATAGTCCAAAACCATCCTATCTTAACCTCACCAAACGTAACGTATCCAAGCGTAGCGTAACACAATGTAACGCGCCGAGGCCGCTACTGCTTGTCTCCACAGTTCCAAGCAGAATATACTAGAGCTCAGCAGGGCGCAGAAATCCACCGCATTGCTGTGTATAGCACAAAAGTCAAGGTAGCCTGCCCAACCTAGCCAAACGTTGCATATTCAAAAGTAGCCTGACTCAACCTAACATAACGAGACCATTATTGTTCGCCTCCACAGAGGAAAGCAGAAAGTACCGGAGCACAGTAGTGCGCGGATAACCATAGTATTGCATTGAACAGCACAAAAGGCGAAGATGCCCTGACCTAACCTGTCCAA
>NW_016920616.1:0-364 GCF_001483705.2 Eufriesea mexicana
GCACTCAAAAAGATCTTTCCTCTTTACCTATGCAAGGAAGTTAGCTCACAAAGATATTAGACGAAAATGTCAGTAAAATTGAATTTTCCAGCAACACTCTGTAGCTCTGAAATGCCTATAGCACGCCAACAGAATCTTTTCTCCTTATATATGCAATAAGGTTAGCTAACAACGATATTAGTCGGAAATGACAAAAAATTTGTATTGGCCATACAGACTCTATAGCGTTGCAATGGCAATAGCACACTAACAGAGTATTTCCTACATATTTATTCAAGAAAGTTAGCTCACCACGATATTTGTCGAAAATGTCAATAAAATTGTATTGCCCAGCCGGATTCTACAGGACTGCAATGGCTATAGC
>NW_016920617.1:0-713 GCF_001483705.2 Eufriesea mexicana
GAGTTAGGTTAGGTTTGGCTTGGCTAGGTTAGTTTAAGTTCGGTTAGTGTAGCTATGACTTTTGTGCTGTACGCTGCTATTCGGTCGATACCTGCGCTCTGCGTTACTCTACTAGACTCTGCTTGTCTGAGGGCAGGACAGCAGAGGTTGTTGAGGCGCTTTCGTTTTGGTTATGTTACGATTGGCTTTGTCATGGTAGGTTAACTTTGAATAGGATGGCTTTGACGTTCGCGCCATACACTGCCGTTCGTTGTACTCCTGCGACCTACTATACTCTAGTATTTTCTTCTTGGCTTTGGAGAGTCCAGCAGCAGAGCTCACTGCATTTCAGGCTGATTCCGGTTGAGTTTGGTTTTGCTGGTACAGGGTAGCTTTGAATTTTATGCTGTTCGCGGTTATTCGGTGGATTTCTGCGCACTACATTGCTCTACAATAATCTGCTCCTCGATGCGGAGGCCAGTAATTGTGGTCTCGGCGCGTTAGGTTTATTTAGGCTTCGTTTGGCTACATTACGTTTATTGGGTTAGGCTTGGATTGATGTGTCTTTCACGGTATACACTGATATTCGGTGGATTTCTGCGCTCTACTGTGCTCTACTATACACCGCATGGCCATGGGGAGCCCACCAATATTTGTCGCGGCAGGATATGTTCAGTTAGGCTATGTGTGGTTATGTCCTGTTGGCTTGGGTTAGGCTCGGGTAGCTTAGACCT
>NW_016920618.1:0-558 GCF_001483705.2 Eufriesea mexicana
TATCGGCTTCATACAACCCTAGAGTGACAACTGACTGACACACTATCCCTTGAGGCATTAGCTGTTGACAACACAACACTGCCTACAGCCATCACCACATTAATGTAGCCGCTGGACAACTGCGATCACTGATGATGTAAATTCAAATGCTATTCGTGAATAATCAATGTATATTACTGTTATGGCTATAGGCATTTCGAATTGCCAATATAGCACTCTAGCCGTTGGACTAATCTGTTCAATGATAATTTAAATTCTTTGGCAATGCTACAAGGACAAGGTACGGATCCACAGACAATCGAGGTATTAACAATTGACGACACAGTACTGAGTACAGCAATCCGCACAGTACTGTAGACGTTGTACTACATTGTCCACACATGATGTAAATTCCAGTGCAGTCGAAGCATATTACGGTCGTGGCATGAGATATTTCCAAATGACAGCACGGTACATGATACATCTACCAATATAACAACTTAGGCGGTAGATTGCAATTTTAATTGATGATTTATGTTCTACAGCGACACTAGAATGGCAAAACACAGGCCCACGATC
>NW_016920619.1:0-332 GCF_001483705.2 Eufriesea mexicana
CCTAAATAAACGTAACTCGACCAAACGATGGCTTACTCAACCTAACGTGCCAGGGAGCACAACTCCTGGCGTCCACAGAGACAAGCAGTGTGTGATAGCGCGCAGAAGATCGCAGAGGTCCATAGAATAGTAGTGTGTAGTACCGAAGTCATAGCTACCCCAGCCTAACCTTACCTACTGGACCCAACTGAACGTAATATAACTCAACCTAACATGCCGCGAACAGCATTGCTGGCCTCCACAGACCTAACATGCCGCGAACAGCATTACTGGCCTCCACAGAACCAAACAGAGCATAACAGAGCAGAGTAGATCTCAGGAATCCATAGAAT
>NW_016920620.1:0-1733 GCF_001483705.2 Eufriesea mexicana
CCATATATCCATACATACATCCATACATACATCCTTACATACATCCATACAAACATCAATACATACATCCATACATACATCCATTCATACATCCTCACATACAACCATACATCCGTTCATCCAGCCATCCATACTTCAATCAATGCATACACTCAACCATCCATACAGACATCCATCAATACATCCACCCATCCATACATCCATCCTTCCAGAAACCCATCCATCCATACATCCATCGATCCATAAAAATATCCATCCATACATCCGTTCACCAATCCATCATTCCATAATTATATCCATACATAGATCAACACATACATCCATCCATTCATACATCCATGCATATATATATCCATACACCCATACATCCATACATTCAGACATCCATCCATACATCCATACTTATCTATATCCATACATCCATACATCCATCCATCCATACATACATCCATCCATACATCTACCCATACATACATAAACACATCCCCCATCCATATATCCATAAATCCATCCATTCGTACCTCCATCCTACGATACATCCATCCATCCATACATACATACATATATAAGTCCACGCATCTATACATCCGTACATTCGACCACCCGTACCTCTATCTATCCACATTTCCATCTATCCATGCCGCCGTCCACCCATACATACATCCATACATACATACATACTCCGATACGTCCATCCATCCAAACATCCACCCATCCATACATCCATCGATCCATTCATTCGTCCAACCATACATACATCCACCAATCCATCCATCCATCCATGCATCCATACACACATCAATACACAAGTCCACACATACACACATACATTCGTTCATACATACATTCATACATAAATTCTTACATACACCCATACATACATCCATACACACACCCATACAAACATTCAAACATACATCCATGCATGCATCCTTTCATACACCCATACGAACGTCCATACATACATCCGCTCTTACGTCCATCCACCCAGCCATTCGTCCACACACAAATCCATACATCCATGCATCCGTACATCCAAACATTCGTACATCCATAAGCCCATACATCCATACACCCATACATCCATACATATATACATACATACATCCATACATACGTACATCCGTGCATCCATTCCGCAATCCATTCATACATTCATCCATCCAGACAACCATTGATCAATACATACATCCATCCATACGTCCATCTTCCCACACATCCATCCATCCATACATCCACCCATCCATGCATTCATCGAATCATGCATCCGCCCATCCATGCAAGCACCCATCCATACATCCATCGTTCCATGCATCTATCCATCCATCCATCCATACATACATCCATACGTACATCCACACATACATACATACGCCCACACACATCCATACATACATCCATCCATACATAAATACATACATCCATACACACATCCATACTTACATCCATAGATGTATCCATACTTACATCCGTACATGCCTCCATACAACCATCCATACATGCATGCATACAAACGCCCTTCGATGCACGCATCCATACATCCATACATATATACGTAAATCCATATATCCATACATACACCCATACATACATCCTTACACACATCCATACAAACATCAATACACACATCCATGCATACATCCATTCATACATCCTCACATACAAAAATAACATCCGTTCATCCAGCCATCCATACTTCAATCTATGCATACACCCAACCATCCATACAGCCA
>NW_016920621.1:0-437 GCF_001483705.2 Eufriesea mexicana
TAGAGCACGCCAATAGATCCTTTCCTCCTTATTTATGCGAGAAAGCTGGCTCAACTCGATATTCGTCGAAAATGTCAATAAAATAGAGTTCTCCAGCCAGATTCTATTGCATTGCAATTGCTATAGCACGAAAATAGAATCTTTCCTCCTTATTTATGCAACAAATTTAGCTCAACATGATATTAGTCGAAAAAGTCAATAAAATTTAATTTTCCAGCCTGATTCTACAGCATTGATGCGGCTAAAGCACGCCAATAGAAACTTTTCTCCGTATTTATGCAAGAAAGTTAGCTCACTACGATATTAGTCGAAAATGTTATTAAAATTGAGCTTTACAGCCTGTTTCTATAGCATTGCTATGGCTATAGCACGCGAAAAGGATCTTTCCTCCTTATTTATGCAAGGTATTTAGCTCGCCACGATATTTGACGATAATA
>NW_016920622.1:0-319 GCF_001483705.2 Eufriesea mexicana
TCTCTGGCAAGTAAATGGCTGTACTTGCCATTGGATTGAAGGCGTTAGGCCATCTATACACCATGCTATAACAGGTTATAGATTTTGAATAGGCCTATACTCTGGCAAGTAGATCACTGTACTTGCCGTTGGAATGAAGGCGTTAGGCGATCTGTTCGCCATGCTATAACAGGATATAGATTTTGAATAGACCTATTCTCTGGCATGTAGATGACTGTACTTGCCGCTGGATTGAAGGCGTTAGGCGATCTGTTCGCCAAGCTATAACAGATTATAGATTCTGAATAGACCTATTCTCTGGCAAGTAGGTGGCTGTACT
>NW_016920623.1:0-1987 GCF_001483705.2 Eufriesea mexicana
GAAATCCACAGAATCTCGGTGTATATCTGCAAAGACAAAGTAATCTAATCCTAATTCAAATCAACAGTACATATCCGAACATAGCCTAACTCAACCTAGCGGGACGAGACCGTGAATGTTGCCCTCTCAAGATCTGTGCAGGACATATAACAGCACAGTAGAACGCAGAAATCCACCGAACTGCTGCGTACCGCACAAACGTTACATGCATCCTGACCAAACATAGGCATACCCAACTTAGCCGAACGTAACGTGGATCAACATAACGCGCAGAGACCACAATTGCTGCCCTTCCCAAAGCCAAGCTGAAAATGTTAAAGCACTGTAGGGAGCAGAACCCCACCGAATGGCGGACTATAGCACCAAGGTCAGACATAAAAATCCATAGAATCGCAGTGTATACCAGAAGAGTCAAAGCAACCCAAACCTAACTCAAAAGAGCAGGACATAGACAAACACAGCCTAACGCAGGCAAACGTGACGAGACCGCGATTGCTGCCCTCACCAGCGCCAAGCAGGACGTACTAGAGCACAGAAGAGCGCGGAAATCTAGCGATTAACTGTGTACAGCACAAAAGCTAAAGCTATCTCGCCCAAACGGAGCATAACACAGCATAACCTAACGCAACCAGGAAACATGACGCGCCGCGAGGTCTATTGCTGACATTCCAGAAGCCAAGCCGAAGATATTAGAGCACAGTAGGGCGCAGTGTACCGCCTAATAGCATACCATGGCACGAAAGTCAAAGCTAACCTCTCCTAACATAACCAAGCGTAACATTAAAAAACGCAACCTAACTCAACCTAACGTGACGCGGACACTATTGCCGGCCTCCCCATAGCCAGGCAGAACAGATTATTGGAGTGTAGGACGCAGAAATCCATATAATCGCAGTGTATATCGGAAAAGTCAAAGCTACCTACACCTAACCCAAACAAACGGAGCATAACCAAACATAGTATAACTGAACCTAACACGCCGTGACCGCTATTGCTGCCTTCCCCAGATCAAAGCAGGACGTACAAGATCACAATAGAGCGTAGAAATCCACCGAATACCTGCGTACAGCTAAAGTTGTAGCTACCCTAACCAAACATAGCCTAACCCTACCTTACCCAACGTAACCTAACTCAAACTAACGTGCTGCGACCCCATTGCCGGCCTGCACAGAGCCAAGCAGAACACATTAGCGGAGAGTACAACCCGGAGGTCCATCGAATCGCAATATATGTCAAAAAAGTTAAGGCCACCAAGGTCTAACCTGAACGGACTGACAATAAGCAAACATTGCCAAACCGAACCAGAATTGCGGAGACAGCTATTGCTGCCACCCCAGGGCCAAGCATTTCATACTAGTGCACAGTAGATCGCAGAAATCCACCGAATAACGCTGTACAGCTCAAAACTTAAGGTCATCCAGACCAAAGTTTACCTAACCCAACCTAACCAAACGTAACCTGACTCAACATAATGTGCCGAGAAAGCTATTGCCGCACTTCCAAGATAAAGCTCAGAATAGTAGAGCAAAGTAGGGCGCAGATATCCACCTTATTCCAGACAATTGCACTGAAGTAAAATCTACGGTCTCGAAACGTTTACAATCGTAACATAGCCAAACGTAGCCTAAGTCAAACTAACGTGCCGCGACATCTATCGCTGGCCTCCCCGGAGCCGAGCAGAATACATTAGTGGAGAGTAGAACGCAGAGATCCATATGATTGCAATGTGTATATCTGAAAAGCCAAAGCTACACATACCTAAAGCAAACAAACACAACATAGCCAAGGATAGCCTAACTCAAGCTAAAGTGCCGAGGTCGCCAATGTTGCACTCCCCAGAGCGAAGCTGTTCATGCTAGAGCAATGTAGATCCCAAAAGTCCACTGAATAGCAGTGTACGGCACAGGAGTTGAAGGTATCCTAACCAATCCTGGCCTAACTCATGCTAACCGAACGTAACCCGAATCAATATAACGCTAAAAGACCA
>NW_016920624.1:0-1602 GCF_001483705.2 Eufriesea mexicana
TTATGTTGCGTTACACTACCTTAGGGCAGGTTAGGTTAGGTCAAGTTGGGTAAGGATATGTCCGACTTTTATGCTACAAACCGCAATGCAGTGGATTTCTGCGCTCTACTGTGCTCTAGTATATTCTGCTTTGCGCTGGGGAGGACAGCAATAGTTGTCTCGGCATGATAGGTTGAGCTAGTCTACGTTTGGTTATACTACGTTTACTGAGGTTATTATAGAATAGTTTAGACTTATGTGCTATGCACTGCTATTCGTTGATTTCTGCGCTCTACCGTATTCTAGTATTTCCAGCTTCACGCTGGGGAGGCCAGCAATCGTTATCTCGGCCCGTTAGATTGAGTTAGGTTACGTTTGGTTAGGATAGCTTAGGTCTTGTCAGGTTAGGATATCCTCGTCTCTTGTTCTGTTCACTGCAATGCAGCAGGTTTCTGCGCACTTCTGTGCTCCAGTACATCCGGCTTGTCTTTGTCGTGGCCAGCATTAGTGCTCTCGCCCTGTAAGCTTGTTTTATGTTACGCATGGTTATGTTACGTTTGGCTATGCTAGGATAGTCTACTTCGACCAATATGCTGTACCATGTTTTTCGGTGGACTTCTGCGCTCGAATGTACTCTACTACACTCTGCTTGGTCCTGTGGAGGTCAGCAACAGTGTCCGCAACACGTTACGTTATATTAGCTGCGTTTGATTAGGTTACGCTCGTTTGTGTTGAGTTCGGACAGCTTTGATTTTCCTGGCATAGACTGTTATACGGTGGTTATCTGCGCTCTACTTTGCTCTGCTATACTATGCACGTCCCTGGGAAGGCTAGCAAGGATAGTAGCTGCACGTTAGGTTGTGTTAGCTTACGTTTGGGTATGCTACGATTGGTTTGGTTAGGAGACGATAGCATTGACTTTTGTGATTAGCACTACTATTCGCCAGTTTTCGGCGTTCGACTGTGTCCTCACTTGTTCAGCTTGGCTGTAGGATGGACGGCAATATTTCTCTCGGCACGTCATGCCGTTCTATGCAACGTTTGCTTGGGTTAGGTTAGAACAGTTGAGGTCAGGATGTCATTGACCCTTGTGATATACTGGGAAGCGCCGCAGATGTCTGTGATCTACTGTTCTGTAGTGTATTCAGCTTATGCAGTCGGTAGTAGTGGTGTAGGGCTGTTAGGTAGAGTTAGGTTACGTTTGGTTGTGCTATGTTTGGTTAATTTGCGACAGGATAGCTTCGACTTTTGTGCTGTACGGCGCTGTTCGGTGGATTTCTGCGCTCTATTCTGCGCCAATACGCTCTGCTTGTCTATGGCGATGCCGGCGATAGTGGTCTCGGCACGTTTGGTTGGGTTACGTTAAATATGGTTAAGTTAGGTTAAGCTGGGTTTGATTAGATTTGTGATGACTTTCGCACTATACACAGTTATTCGGTGGATTCCTGTCCTCCACTGTGCTCTACCCGAATCTGCTAGACACTGGGGATCTCAGCAATAGTTTTCGCAGCACGTTGCGTTGATTTCTGTTACGACAGGTTAGGTTATGTTAGTTTGGGTTAGATTTGCATATCTTCGACGTTTTGCTGTAAACTGCGATCCTATGGATTTCTGCGCGCTACT
>NW_016920625.1:0-231 GCF_001483705.2 Eufriesea mexicana
AGCTAACTTTCTTGCATGAATAATGAGGAAAGAATCTGCTGGCTTGCTATAGCCATTGCAATGCTGTAGCACCTGGCTCGAAAATTCAATTTTATTGTCATTATCGACATATTTCGTGGTGAGGTAACTCTCGTGCATAAATAAGGAGGAAAGATTCAATTGGCCAGGTATAGCCATTGCAATTCTATAGTATCTGGATTGAAAATTCAATTTTATTGCCATTTTCGACTA
>NW_016920626.1:0-2907 GCF_001483705.2 Eufriesea mexicana
CAGGGCATATTAGAGCAATATAGAGCGCGGAGATCCATAAAACAGCCGCGTATATCATAAATGCCAAAGTTGCTATGTCCTGATCTAACCAAACGTAGCAAAACGGTACGTAATCGATCTCAACCTAACTCGCCGAGGCCACTATATTACTTGCCTCCCCAGATCCAACCAGAACATACTGGAGCACAGTAAATGGCAGAAGCCGGCCAAAAATTGTGTGTACCACGTAAGTCGAAGCTATCCATACCTAACACAGACTAACATAACCCACCCAAATGTAGAATAAATAAACCTAACTAGCCGAGGCTTCAATATCCGGCCTCCCCAGAGCTAAGCAGAACCTATTATAGCACAGTACAGCGCAAAAATTCTCTGAATAGCAATGCGTAGCACAAAAGTCTAAGCCACCCTAACCAAAACTAATCTAACCTAGCCTAACCAAACGCAACATAACATACCGCATCGTGCCACGACAGCCATTTCTGGACGCCCCAGAGTCGAGTGGGGTATAGTAATGCAACGAAGAGTGCAGAAATCCACCGTATGGCAGTGTATGTCACAGAAGTCAAAGCTACCCTCACCTAACCTAAGCAATTGTAACGCAACCAAACGTAACCTAACTAAACCCAACGTCCAGTGGCCGCTATTGCTGGTCTTCCCAGAGTAGAGCAGAGTATAGTATAGCATAGTAGAGCGCACAAGTTCAGCAAATAACAGTCAACGCCAAGAAAGTCAAAGTTATCCAAACCCAATCCAAACAAGCATAACCAAACCAAACGTAACATATCTGAATCTAACGCGCCGAGATCACTTTCGCGAGCCTCTCCAAATTAAAGCAGAGAATATTAGAGACCAGTAGAGCGCAGAATTCCGCCGAATTGCAGTGTACAGCACAAAAGACAAAGCTATCTTTTCCTAATATATCCAATGTTAACATAATCAAGCTAAGCCTACATAAACATAACATGCCGCGGCCGCTATTCCTGGCCTCCCCAGGGCAAAGCAGAATGTAGTGAAGCGCAGTCGAGTTACAGAAGTCCACCAAAGAACAGTGTATAACGCGAAAGTCGAAGCTACCCTTACCGAAAATAAGCCAACATAGACTAGTCAAACTTAACATAACTCAACCTAGCATGCCGAGGCCATTATTGCTGGCCACCACAGGGACAAGCATAGGAGACCAGAGCGCAGTAGAGCGCAGAAACCCACTGATTATCAGTCTATGCCTACAAAGTCAAAGCTATCCTTACCTAACCCAAAGCAACATATTCCAACCAAACGTAATCTATCTTAAGCCAACGCACCGCGACCAGTATTGCTGGCCTCAAAATAGCCGAGCAGAGCATAATAGAGTAGTGTCGCCCGCGTAACACGTCAGGCTCAGGCCGCGGTGGAGGCGAGTGCACCACACGGCGTCGTACGCGAGGCCTCAGATGATCGGCCCGAGTACCGATCCTTGTGGATCACCGCAGTTTGTCGCCCGCACGACGGTCGAGCATCGTCCGGGATACTCGATATGGCGCTCCGCCAAATATCCGCCGATCACCGCCATCTTGTATTGGGGAACGCTGTGGAACAACAGGGCACACCGGATGGCTGCTCGGGGCAGGGTGTTGAAGGCGTTGGCCATATCCACACCGACCGAAGGCACCAGCCCTCCCCGGTCAACGGCAGCCTCCGACAGGGTACGAACGCGCTTAATCCCGTGGATCGTCAACCGACCCTGCCGGAAGCCGAAATGGCTGACACTGAGATCGGGTCCCACGTCCGTTGAATGCTCTCGGAGGCGGGCAGCTAGAACGCGCTCGAAGAGCTTGCCCGCCCCGTCGAGCAGGCATATCGGCCGGTATGCCTTCGGAGGGTCCGGCGGCTTCCCCGGTTTCGGGATCAGCACGACCCTCGCTCTCTTCCAACATGCCGCGAAGCGACCGGTCCTGAGGCACTAGTCGAATAGCCGCCGCGCACGGATACCCCACGCCTCCAGAGCCAGTGAAAATGCTCTGCCTGGGACGCCGTACGCTCCAGGGGCGGCGCTCCTCGACACCGTCCTAACGACCGCACGGCCCAACTCCTCGCGCGGGACCCCCAGATCGTCGGACCATCTGACTCGCTCCGATCGCACTGCAATGGGTTGCAACGCCTCCTCCGCCGTCACCGGGAAGAGGGCGTCGATCACCCGCCGCAGGAGCTCGTGGGCCATACGCTCGGTCACGGGTTGCGCCAAAGCACTTAACTTCCCCATTAATAATTTATAGGGGCGTCCCCACGGTTAGCTTTCGAGCGTCGCGAGGAGTTCGTCCCATTGCCGATATTTGGCTCTGCGGATCTCCCTCTGCAGATCGCCCACAGCGGACCGGTACACGCGATAGAGGCGCACGATTTCCTCGGCGGACACCGCGCGTCGTCGATGACGGGCCCGAGTGTACTGGCGCCGGACGAGCACGCAGAGCTTCCGGAGCTGCGCAATTTCAGCTGACCACCAGTCCACTGCTCCCCGCGAAGGTAGCTCCCTCACGCGCCGAATGGCGACGTCGCACGCGCGCGTCATCGCCGCCCTTAGCCGCTCCGCCCCTAACCCCGCTGCGTCCTTTTCGTGCCCGACGGCCCCATCCGCCCAGGCGACGACATGGAAGGCCGCGGCGAAGAGGTTGCGATCGAGGCGCCCGAGCGCCCATCGCGGCGTGGTGGTGTGCTTCCCGCTGGGTGGTTCCAGAACGGTGCGAGTAGTGACAGCAAGCACCATGGTGATGTGCTGGGGGTCGCTGAGCATTTCCACCTCCACAGACACCCTGCAGCCGGTGACCCGCCGCACAGCTGCCGGCAATGCGAACGACAAGTCCACGAAGGACGTGCCGTTCCACAGAACGCACATGCTTACGGAACCCCGATTGAGGAATCGGAGATCCA
>NW_016920627.1:0-1936 GCF_001483705.2 Eufriesea mexicana
ACGAGAGGATAGCTTTGACATAAGTACCGTAGTCAGCTACTAGGTGGATATCTGCTCCCTGCTGTACTTTAATGTTTCAGTTTGCCTGGTGGAAGGCCTACAAGAGCGGTCTCGGCGCGTTATGTCAAATCAGGTCACGTTCGGTCAGGCTGGGTTAGGCTAAGTTTGTTCAGGATTGTACCAACCTTACTGCTGTACACTACTATTTGGTAGACTTCGGCGCTCTACTGCCCTCTGCTATGTCCTGCTTGTCGCTGGGGAGGCCAGTAATGTGTGGACGCGGCACGTTAGTGTAAGCTAGGATACGTTTGGTTATCTTATGATTCCTTAGCTTAGGAGAGGATAGCTAGGACTTTAGTGCCATGGTCTGCTATTAGGTGGATTTCTGTGCCCTAGAGTGCTCTAATGTTTTCATCTCGGCACTGGCAAGGACAGCAATAGTGGTCTCGGCACGTTATGATAAGTCAGGTTACGTTCGGTTAGGTTGGGTCAGGCTGAGTTTGGCAGGGGTAGTTTTAACTTTTGTGCTGAATGCTGCTGTTCGGTGGATTTCTGCGCCCTACTGTGCTCTAGTATGTCCTGCTTGGCTACGGGGAGGGTAACAACACCGGTGACGGCACGTTAGGCTGAGTTAGGCTATGTTCGCTTATGTTGCGTTGGTTTGGATTAACTTTGGGTAACTCTGACCTTTCGGATATAAACTGCGATTATATGGCTTCCTGCGTTCTACTCTCCACTAACGCATTCCGCTTGACTCTGATGTGACCAGCAATAGAGATCGCTGCACATTAGGTTTAGTTAGGTTGCCTTTTGTCATGTTACGATTGGTTAGGTTAGAAGAAGCTAGCTTGGGCTTTAGCGCTATAGTCTGCTCTTAGCTGGATTTCTGCGCTCTACAGGGTTAGAAGAAGCTAGCTTCGGCTTTAGCGCTATAGTCTGCTCATAGCTGGATTTCTGCGCTCTACGGGTCACTAACATTTTCAGCTTGGCGATGACCAGGCCAGCAATAGTGGACACGGCACGTCATGATGAGTCATGTTACGTTCGGTTAGGTTAGGTTAGGCAATATGTGGTCAGGGTAGCTTTTACTTTAGTGCTATAGTATGCAATTACATGGGTTCCTGTGCCCTACAGTGCACTAATCTTTTCAGCCCGACTCAGGAAAGGCCGGCAATAGTGGTCTCGTAGCGATATGCTGCGTCAGGCTACGTTCGGGTACGTCGGGTTAGGTTATGTTTGGTTACGATAGATATAACTTTCGTGCTTTACACTGCTATTCGGAAAATAACTGCGCTCTGCTGTGCTCTGGCATGTCCTGCTTTGTTCTGGGCAGGGCAGTAATATCGTTGTTGGCACGTTGGTGTAAGTTAGGCTATATTTGGTTATGTTCTGTTGGTCTGGATTGTGTTCGGACAGCTATGACTTTTCCGATACACACGGCGATTCTGTGGATTTCTGCATTCCACTCGCCACTAATGTCTTCTGCTTGGCTCTTGGGAGGCCAGCAATAGTGTCCGCGGCACGTTAGATTGGGTTACGTTACGTTCGTTTGCGTCTCGATTAGATAGGTTAGGAGCGGATGATTCAGACTTTAGTGCTATAGCATGTCATTAGGTGGCCTTCTGTGCTCTGCAGTGAACTAATACTTTCAGCGTCGCTCTGTGAAGACCAGCAATAGTAGTCTCTGCACGTTACGGTTAGTCAGGCTGCGTTCGGTTAGGTTGCGCTAGGGCATGTTACCTAACCTATCCTAACCTAACCAAACCTAACTTAACGTAACCTAATCTAATCTAACGTAACTTAAAATAAAATAACCTAACCTAACCTAACCTAACCTAACCAATCCTAACCTAACTAAACGTAGCCTGACTCTAAGTATCGTGCCGATACCGCCATTTTTCGCCCTCCCAGAGACAAACTGAGCATATTAGAGCAC
>NW_016920628.1:0-204 GCF_001483705.2 Eufriesea mexicana
TCAAGTTAGATCAGGTCATGTCAGGTCAGGTCAGGTCAGATAAGGTAAGGTCAGGTCAGGCCCGGTCAGGTCAGGTCAGTTAGGTCAGGTTAGGTCAGTCAGGACAGGTCAGGTCAGGTAAGGCCGGTTAAAGTCAGGACAGGTCAGGTCAGGTCAGGTCAGATGCTGTCAGTTCAGGTCAGTTCAGGTCAGGCCAGGCCAGGC
>NW_016920628.1:232-530 GCF_001483705.2 Eufriesea mexicana
GTAAGGTCAGCCCAGGTCAGGTCAGGTCAGGTTAGGTCAGTTCAGGTCATGCCATGTCAGGTCATGTCAGGTCCGGAAAGGTCAGGCCAGGCCAGATCAAGTCTGGTCAGGTCAGGTCAGTTCTGGTCAGTTCAATTCGGAGCAGATCATGTCAAGTCATTTCACATCAGGTCAGGTCATGCCAGGCCAGGAAGGGATGGTCAGGTCAGGTCAGGTCAAGTCAGGTCAGGTCAGATCAGTTCAGCCCAGGTCATGTCAGGTCTTGTCAGGTCAGATGATGTCAGTTCAGGTCAGTTCA
>NW_016920629.1:0-664 GCF_001483705.2 Eufriesea mexicana
GATGAGAGCAGAGCACAGTGGAGGACAGAAATCAACCTGATAACCGTGTATAGCACAAAAGTCGTAGCTATTATATCCTAACAATACCGAACGTAACATAACCATATGTAACCTAACTCAACATGTCGCACCACGACCATTATTGCTGGCATTCAAAGGGTCGACTAGATTATAGTAGAGCACAGCTGAGCAAAGATATCCACCGAATAGCAGGGTATACCGCGATAGTCAAAGCCATCCATGCCTAACCCAATCTAACATAACCCAACCAAACGTAGCCTAACTTAGCCTAGCATGCCGAGACCACTATTGCTGGCTTCCCCAGATCCATGTAGAGCGTATTAGAGCACAGCAGAGAGCAGAAACGCGCCGAATAGCAGTCTATAGCACAAAAGTGAAAGCTATCCTATCCAAACCTAACCAAACGTAACGTAACCAAACGTTGCCTATTTCGACATATCGTGTAGAGACTTCTAATGCTGGCATACGCAGATCAAAGCAGAACATGTTAGAGCAGTGCAGGGGGCAGAAATCCAAGTAGAGCACAAAAGTCAAAGCTACCCTGTCTTACCACAACCAAGCGTAACATAACTGAACGTTCTCTGACACAACCTAACGTGCCGACACCACTATTGCTGCCGCCCACACAGACAATCAGAACATA
>NW_016920630.1:0-234 GCF_001483705.2 Eufriesea mexicana
TATTTTTCTGCTCTCCGCTGATATAAATTCTATAGCAATCCTAGAATGACAAAGGGCAGAAACTTCATCGCTCGAGAAATTAGCACTTGACAACACTTTACTGAGTAGGGTCATTGTAGCAGTATCGTGGCCGTTATGCTGATTTGTCGACCGACGATTTAAATTCCACAACAATTCTAGAATAGGCAATGTATATGGCCGTTATGGCCGGAGATATTTTCAATTAGCAGTACG
>NW_016920631.1:0-855 GCF_001483705.2 Eufriesea mexicana
AGCGCAGAAATCCACCCAATAGCAGTGTGAAGCACAATTGTGGGAGCCGTCCTGACCAAACCGTATGAAACCTAACCTAGCCAAACATAGAATGACTAGCCCTATCAGGCCGAGACCTCTCTTTCTGGCATCCTCAGGTGCATGCAGACCATATCAGAGCACAGTAGAGCCCACAAATCAACCGAATAGCAGTGTATAGCACAAAAGTCATAGACATGTTAACCAACCATAACCGAATTCAATATAACAAGACGTAATCTATCAAAACCTACCGTGACGCCACCACTGTTGATGGCCTCCCGAGAGTCAAGCAGAGTATAGTAGAGTAATAGTAGAGTCACGTAGAGAGCACAAATCCTCCGAATGGCTGTGTACAGCAAAAAAGTCAAAGCTACCCTGCCCCAACCTAACCAATCCTAGCACAAACAAAGGTTACATGACAAAGGGTAACATGCCGAGGCCACTGCTTCTGCCCTCCACAAGCCAAGCAGAGCATATAAGAGCACGGAAGCCAACCGAATAGCTGTCTATAGCACAAAAGTCTACTCGATCCTGTCCTAACCTAGCCAAGCGTAATATAAGCAAACATATCCTAATTTAACATAACGTGCCAGGGCCAGAGTTGCTTGCCTCCCCAAAGAAAAGCAAAGCATATTAGGGTAGAATAAAGCCCAGAAATCCATTGAATTGCAGCATAACAGTCAAAACTAGCCTATCCAAAAATAACCATACGTAACATAACCGAACATAGCTTAACTCAACCTAACGTGCCGAGACTGCAATGGCAAGCCCCACCAGGGCCACCCACAGTAAACTAGAGCACAGTGGATTGCAGTAATCCACAGCATTGAAGTG
>NW_016920632.1:0-788 GCF_001483705.2 Eufriesea mexicana
TGATCTAATATTCCCCGCTTTGCTATGACAGCACCAGAAACAATGGTCGCGGCGAGTGTACAACCAGTTGGGTTAAGTTCGGTTTGGTTAGGCTTGTATGGGTTAGGGTGGGATGTCATTTACTTTCGTACAATGCACTGCCGTTCCGTGGACCTCTGCGCTCCATTATCCTCCAATATGCCCTGCCTGGCGCTGGGGACGCCAGGAATGGTGGTCGCAGCACGTTAGGTGGAGCTTCGCTACATACGGTTGGGTAAGGTGTGGTTAGGTTTGGATAGGATAGCTTTGACTTCTCTGCTAACACTGCTATTCGGTGGGTTCCCGCGCTCTGCTGTGCTCTAGTATGTTCTATTTGGCTCTGGGGAGGCCAGATACCGTGGCGGCGGCATGTAAGTTTGAGCTAGACTACGTTCGTTTGGTTTAGGTTAGAATGCGTCAGGTTTGGACAGCTTTTACCAATCCGCTATACATTGCGATTCTATGGATATCTGCGCCCTACTCACGCCTGATACGCTGTGCATGGGTCTGGAGATGCCAGACTTGGTGGTCGCGGAACGTTTGGTTAAGATAGATTACGCATGTTCGGGTTAGGTTACGTTGGGTTAGTCCTGGACAGCTTAGAGTTTTGAGCTAGACGCTGCTATACTATGAACATCTGCGCTCTATATTGCGCTATCGGACTCTGCTTGTCTTCGTGTATACCAGGAACTCTGGTGGCGCACTTGACGTTGAGTTACGCTAAGTTTGGTTAGGTAAGGTTTATTTAGGTTAGGATAGGTTAGTTTTGC
>NW_016920633.1:0-415 GCF_001483705.2 Eufriesea mexicana
ATGTATCGAATGATAGACGTACGAATGGAAGGATTTATGGATGTACGGATGTATGGATGTATGAAAGGACGGATGGGTATATGGATGGATAGATGTATGGATCGATGGATGTATGGATGTGTGCTAGTATGGATTGTTGGATGTATGGTTCGAAGGATGTATGGATGGGTCTCTGTATGAATGGGTGGATGTATGGAAAAATGGATGTATGAGTGGGTGTATGTGTGGATGAATGGCTTTGCGGATGCATGGATGAATGGAAGGATTGAGGTATGGATTGACGGATTTACGTATGTATAGATGAATGTATTTATATATGTATAGATGTTTGGATGGATGGAAGTATCGAATAATAGATGTACGAATGGAAGGACTTATGGATGTACGGATGTATGGATGTATGGATGGACGGATG
>NW_016920634.1:0-603 GCF_001483705.2 Eufriesea mexicana
ACTTGCCAGAGAATAGGTCTATTCAAAATCTATA
The DNA here is from genome assembly GCF_001483705.2 of Eufriesea mexicana. Lineage (NCBI taxonomy): Eukaryota > Metazoa > Arthropoda > Insecta > Hymenoptera > Apidae > Eufriesea > Eufriesea mexicana. The sequence continues at coordinate 35 of NW_016920634.1, forward strand.
AGCTGTCACAGCTTGACGATTAGGTTGCCGATCGTCCTCAATCTAATGGCAAGTACAGCCATCTAGTTGCCGGAGAATAGGTCTATTCGAAATCTATAATCTGGTATAGCATGGTGAATAGATCGCTAAACACCTTCAAACCAATGGCAAGTACAGCCATCAACTTGCCAGAGATTTGGTCTAATCAAAATCTATTATCTGTTATAGCTTGGCGAATAGGCTGCCGAACGCCTTCACTCCCATGGCAAGCACAGCCACCTACTTGCCAGAGAATAGGCCTATTCAAAATATAGAACTTGTTATAGATTGGTGTGTAGATCGCCTAACGCCTTCAACCGAATGACAAGTACAGCCATCTACTTGCCAGAGAATAGGATAGGTCTATTCAAAATCTGTAACATGATATAGCATGGCGAAAAGATCACCTAACTCCTACAATCCAATGGCAAGTACAGCCATCTACTTATCTGAAAGCGAGTCTAATCAGGATCTAAGAGCTGCCATATGTTAGTGATTAGATCGCTTAACGCCTTCAATCTAATGGCAAGAACAGCCATCTACTTGCCAGA
>NW_016920635.1:0-7704 GCF_001483705.2 Eufriesea mexicana
TAGTGGTCGCCGCACGTAATATTGAGTTCGATTACGTTTGGTTAGGCTACCTTTCGTTGCGTTGCGCTAGAATTGCTTTTACTTTTGGGCTACTGACTGCAATCATACGGACTTCTGCGTTCTTCTGTGTGCTATCACACTGTGCTTGTATCTGTGGACGCCCGGATTAGTTCTCCCGACACGTTGGGTTGAGTTACGATACTCTTGGTTAAGTTAGGTTTGGTTAGGCTTGGTTAGAATGCCTTTGGCTTTTGATCTATAGACTGCCATTCGGACTCATTCAGCGTTCTACATTGCCCTGCTATAATCTGCTTAGCTCCCTTGCGGCCAGCAATATCTGTCGTGGCACGCCAGTTTGGGTTGCGTTACGTTCGCTTGTGTATCGTTTGCTCAGGTTAGGATAGGGTAGCTTTGGCTTTTGTGCTATACACGGCAACTCGGTGGACATCGGCTACCTACATTTCTCTAATATGTCCTGCTTGTCTCTGGCGAGGCCAGGAATGTTATTCTCCGCACGTTATTTTCAGCTATGTTACGCTTGGCTCGGCTAGATTAGTTGATATTAGGTTAGGACATCTTCGTCTTTTGCGCCACGCACTGTATTGCAATGTACTGCTGCGCTCTAGTGTGCTCTAGCATGTGCTGCTTCGCTCTGGGGAGGCCAGCAAGTGTGGTGTCGGCAGGCTACTTTGAGATATGGAACGACTGGCTTGGCTAGGATAGGATATGTTTGGTTGGGGTATCTTTGACTTTTGTGCTATACACCACTATTTGGTGGATTTCTGCTCTCTTCATTGTTCTACTATACCCCAGCATATAGACCTGCAATAGCGGTCATGTGGCGATAGGTTGGGACAGGTTGCGTTTGGTTAGGTTAGATTAGTTTACGTTCGGTTAGGATGGCTTTGACTTTTGCGTTATTCACTTCTATTTGGTGGCTTTCTGCGCTCTACTGTGCTTTTCTGTACTCTGGTCGACTCTGGGGAGTCCAGCATTAGTGGTCATTCCTCCATAGTTTGCGCTAGGATACGTTTAGTGATGAAAAGGTTGGTTATGTTTGGATCGGGTGGCTTTGGCTTTTGTGCTCTACTCCGCTATTCGGAGAATTGATACGCTCTACATTGCTCTACTGTGCTCCACTCGACGCCAGTGAGGCCAGTAATAGTGTTCTCGGCACGTTTGCTTGAGTAATGCTACGTTCCTTATGGTTGTGTTAGTTTGGGTTAGGCTTGGGTTGCTTTGCCTTTCGTGGTATATACTGTTTTTCGGAATGTTTCTGCGCTCTAAGTTGCTCTACCATACTATGCTCGACTCTCTGGATCAGAGCAATAGTGGTATGGCACGTTAGGTTGTGTCAGGTTACGATTGGTTAGGTTAGGTTTGTTTTGGTTTGGTTTGGATGTGTCCGACTTTTGTGTTATACACTGCCATTCTATGGACTCCTGCGTCCTGATCACCTCCAATATGCACTGCTTGGCGTTGGTGAGGCCGGAAAATCTGGCTAGGTGCGTTAGGTTGTGGTTGGTTGCGTTTGATTTGCCTATGTTTGGACATACTATGTTAGGTTGTCTCTTACTTTTTTGCCGTACACTGCTGTTCGGAAGATTCCAGCGTCCTATATTGCTCTGCTATACCCTGCTCAGTTCTGGAGAGGCCAGCAGCGGCTTTCGTGGCATGTCAGGTTGTGCTACTTTATGTCTGCTTATGTTGCGATTGGTTAGGATAGGATAGGATAGCCTTGACTTTTATACTATACAACGCTGTTCGGAGGATTTCTATTCTACATTGCTCTGCTGCTCTCTGCTCGACTCTGCGGAGGCCAGTAATTGTGTTCCCGGCACATTAGGTTGTGTTAGGTTACGTTAGGTTAGTTTACGGTAGCATGGTAGCATCTGGATATCTTCGATTTTTCTGCTATAAACTGCGATTATATGGATTTCTGCGCCCTACTCTCCTCTAATATGTATTGCATGGCCCTCGGGAGGCCAGGAATAGTGGTCGCGTGACGTCAGGATGAGTCATATTACGTTGGTTAAGTTTGTTCGGGTTAGGTTGGGATATCTTTCACGTTCGTGTTATGCATTGCCATTCTGTGGAGCTCAGAGCTCTATTCTCCAATAGTATGCCACGTTTGGCAACCTGGGGAACAGCAATTGTTGTCTCGGCACATTAGGATGAGATTGGATGCGTTTGGATAGATTACGTTAGCCTTGGTTGTTTTTGGATATCTTCGACTTTTCAGCTATACACTACTATCCGATGGATTTCTGCGCTCTACACTTCTCTAATATGCTCTCATTGGCGCTGTGGATGCCAGTAATAGTGGTCTCGGCACGTTAGGTTGAGACAGGCTGCGTTCGATTCGTTTACGTTTGGTGCGGGTAGGAATGGATAGCTTTGACCTTCGTGCTATACACTGCTATTCGGTCGATATCTCTGCGCCGTATCGCTCTACTGGCATATGCATGTCTCTGTGGAGGACAGCAACATGGGTCGTGGCACGTTTGTTTCAGTTTGGCTACGTTTGGTTTGGTTAGGTTTTGTTATGTTTGGTTAGGATGGTTTTGTCCTTTGTGGTATACACTGCTATTCGTCGCATTTCTACGCTCTGCTGTGCTCTAGTATATCCTGCTTTGCCATGGGGATGTCGGCAGTATTGGTCTCAGCACGATAGTCTGTGTTCGGTTGCGTTTGGCTATGTTACGTTTGATTATGTTAGGAGAAGGAAGCTATGACTTTTGCGCTATACACCGCTATTCGGTTGAATTCCACGCTTTACCTTACTCTCCTATACTCTGCTCGTCTCTGGGGTGGCCAGCAATAGTGACCTTAGCCCGTTCGTCTGAGTTAAGCTGCGTTCGGTTACGTTACGTTTGCTTGGGTTAGGTTTGGATAGATTTGTCTTTTGTGGTTTACACTGTGGTTCGGTGGATTTCTGCGCTCTACTATGCTGTAGTGCGTTCTGCTTGGCTCTGGAGGTGCCAGTGATAGTGGCCTCGGCACGTTAGGTTGAACTACAATATGTTTGGCTATGTTCCGTTGGTTTTGGTTAGTTTCGGGTAGCTTTGATTTTTCCGATATACATTGCGTTTCTATGGACTTCTTCGTTCTACTCTCGACTAATATGTTCTGCATGACACTGGGGAAGCCACCAAATAGTGGTTGCGAACGTTAGGTCGTGTTAGGTTTTGTTCGGTTATGCTACGACTGGTCATATTAGGAGGGGATTGCTGTGTCTATAGCGCTGTAGTCTGCTATTACGTGGATTCCTGCACTCTACAGAGCTCTAGTGCGCAAAGCTTGCCTGTGCGAAGGCCATCAATAGTGGTGTCGTCGCGTTATGCTGAGTCAGGTACGTACGGCTATGTTGTTTTGTGATAAGTTAGGATATGATAGCTTCAACTTTTGTGATGTACAATGATATTCGGCGGATGGCTGCGTTCTATTTCCCACCAGTGTGTTCTGCTTGGGTCTCGTGTGGGCAGCAATATTGGTCGCGGCATGTTAGGTTACGTTAGGTTACTTTTGGTTATGTTAAGTTTGGTTTGGTTAGGAGAGGATGGCTTTGGCTTTAGTGCTATTGCCCGATATTAGGTGGATCCCTACGCCATACAGTGCTCTAATATTTTCAGCTTGGCCCCGGGCAGGCAAGCAATAGTAGTGTCGAAAGGTTGTGCTGTGTCATGTTGCGTTCGGTAAGGTTGGGTGAGGCTAAGTGTGGTTAGGGTATCTCCAACTTCTTTGCTGTATGCTGCTGTTCGGTAGATTTATGCGCACCTCTGCGTTCCAGTACGCACGGCGTGGATCTGTGGAGGGCAGCAATAGCGGTCTCGGCCCAGATAGGCTATGTTTTGATATGTTCTGTAGATTTGGGTTAGGCTTGGGTAGCTTTGACTTTTCTGACATACACTGCGATTCTATTGATTTCTGGTATCTACTCTCCACTAATGTGTTCTGCTTGGCTCTTTGGAGGCCAGTAATAGTGGGCGCGACACGTTAGGTTGAGATACGTTACGTTTGGTTATGTTACGTTTCTTTAGGTTAAGAGAGAATGGCTTTGACCATAGTGCTATAGTCTGCTATTAGGTGGATTTCTTCGCCCTACAGTGCTTTAATATTCTCAGTTTCGCTCTGCAAGGCCTGGAACAGTGGTCTCGACTCATTATGTTGGGTAAAGAAAAGTTCGTTTGGTTGGTTTCTGCAATTGTTGGCCAGGGTTGCTTTAACTTTCGTGCTGTACGCTGCTATGCGATGGATTTCTGCGCTCTACTGTAGTCTAATATGTTCTGCTTGCAATGGGGATGCGAGGAACGGAGGCCGCGTCGCGTTATGTAGGGTTGGGTTACGTTTGCTTAGGTTAGGTTCGTCGGGGTTAGGAGAGGATATTTTTGGCTTTTGTGCTGCGCACTGAAATGCGGAGAATTTCAGCACTCTGCTGTGCTCTAGTATGTTCTGCTTGGCTATGTTGTGGCCAGTAATAGAGGTCTCGCCACGTTTAGTGGAGATAGGCTACGCTTGGTTAGATTACGTTAGGTACGGTTTGGTTTGTGTAGCTTTGTCTTTTCCGCTGTACGCTGCGATTTGATGGGCTTCTGCTATCTATTCTCCTGTCGTATATTCCGCTTTGCTCTGGGGATGCCAGCAATTGCGGTCTCATCCCGTTAGGTTTAGTTATTCTACGTACGGTTATGTCAGATTTGGTCACGTAAGGTCGGGATATCTCTGACGTTAGCGCTATTCGTTGCTCTCTGGATGCTTTCTGCGCTCTGCTATGCTCTAGTGTATTCTGCTTGGCTCATGTGAATCCAGCAATAATTGTCCCGGCACGTTAGGTTGAGGTAGGTTGCGTTTGGTTATATTAGGTTTGGACAGGCTAGGATAGGGTAGCTATGACTTTTGTGCTGTACAATGATATTCGGCGTATTTCTACGCTATATATTACTCTACTCTACTCTACACGTCTCTGGGAGGCCAGTAACAGTTGTCCCATCACGTTAGATGAGTTATGATACGCTTGGTTACCTTGCGTTTGGTCAGGTTTGGAGGGGCTAGCTTTGACTTTTGCGCTGTACATTGCTATTCGGTGGACTTCTGCGCTATACTGTGCTCTAATTTGTTATGCTTCGCACTGAGGAGACCAAAAATTGTGGTCTCTGTTCGTCAAGTTAAGTTAGTCTTCGCTTGGTTTGGTTAGGTTTGGTCGCGTTAAGTTTTGGACTATTTCACTTTTGTGCCTTACTCTGATAATTCGTGGCCCTCTGCGCTCTGCTGAGCCCCAGTATATTCTGCTTCGCTGAGGGGATTCCAGCAATAGTCGCCTCGGCACGTTAGATTTAGTTAGCTTTCGTTTGATTATACCACGTTTGTATTGGTTAGGGCAGAAGAACTTTGACTTTTGCGCTGTGCACTGCTATTCGGTGGATTCCTCCGCTCCACTCTCCTCTAATACGATCTGCCTGGCGGTCGGGTAGCCAGCAATAGGTTTCAAAGCACTTTGGGTTGGGATAGGTAACGTTTGGCTATATTACGTTTGGATAGGTTGGGATAGGATAGTTTCGACTTTTTTGCTATACACAGCTATTCGGTGTGTTCCTTTATTCGTCGATGCCCTGCTTTACTCTATTCGAATCTGTGGAGGCCATAAATGGCGTCCGTGGCACGACCGGTTGTGTTAGGTAACGTTTGGTTGGGTTAGGTTGGGTTGGGTTAGGTTTGGCTTGGATGGCTTTGACTTTTGTGCCATATACAGCTATTCGGTGAACTTCTGCGATATACTGTAGCCGGATAAGCGCAGCCTGGCTCTGGGAAAGTCAGCAATGGTGGTCTCGGCTCCTTATTCTGACAGGCTACGTTTGTTCGGGTTAGGTTATGCAAGACTAAGTCAGGTTATCTTCGAGTTTTGTGCTTTACGTTGCAACGCCGCGGACTTCTGTGATCTACTGTGCTCTAGAATACTCTGATTGTCTCTGGCGAGGTCAGCAACTGTGGTGTAGGGCTGTTAGGTGGGATTAGGTCACGTCTGGATGTGCTATGTTCGGTTAGGTTAGACTAGGATTGCTTCGACTTTTTTGCTACACACTGCTGTTCAGTGGATTTCTGCGCGCTACTGTGATCAAGTATGCCCTGCTTCGCTATAGCAGGGCCAGAAATGGGGGCCGCGGCGCGTTAGGCTGTGTTATGCACGGTTGGTTAGGTTGGGTCTGTCCGATTTAGGTTAGGATATTTTTGACATCTGTGATCTAAAGTGGAATGCGGTGGACTTCTGCGCTCTACTGTGCTCTAGTACATTCTGCTAGGCGCTGGGATGCCAGTAATATTGGTCTCGGCACTTTAGGTTGTGTTATGTCACGTTTGGCTTTGTAGCGTTATCTCAGACTATGTTTTGGATAGTTTCGACATTTCTGCTACACACAGCGATTCTACGGATATCTGCTATATACTCTCCTCCTATATGATGTTCCTGATTCTGTGGAGGCCAGCAATGGTGGTATCGGCAATGTGGGTAGAGTTAGGTTATGTTCTGTTAGGTTATGTTTGCTTCGGTTAGGTCAACATATCTTCGACTTTCGTTGTATACACTGCCATCCGGTGATTTCCTGCGCTCTACTGTGCTCTGGTACTTTCTGCTTGGAACTGGGGAATCCAGCAGTAGTGTTCTCGGCTCGATAGGTCAAGCTATGTTGCGATCGGTTATATTACGTTTGGATGGGCCAAGAGAGGGTAGTTTCGACTTTTGTGCTATACACAGCCATTCGGCTCATTTCTACTATATACATTGCTCCACTATACTCTGCTCGACTATGGGAATGCCAGTAATAGTTGTCCCAAAACGATAGTTTGATTTTGGCTACGTCTGTTTATGTTACGTTTGGTCACGGTTGGAGAGGACAGCATTGACTTATCTGCTGTGTACAGCTTCTCGCTGGACTTCTGCGATATACTGTACTCTAATATGTCCTGCTTGGCTCCGTGGAGGCAAGTAATAGCGGCCTCGGCACTTTAGGTTATGTTACGCTACGTTTGGTTAGGTAAAGTTAGTTCGGGTTAGGCCTTCATAGCTTAGAGTTTCGTAGTATGCAGTGCTATGCGGTGGTTTCCTGCGCTCTGCTGTGTTATCATATTTTCCGCTTGGCACTGGGGATCCAGTAATACTGGTCTCGGCACTCTAGGATACGATATGCTACGTTCGGTTATGTTAGGTTACGTTGGGTTAGGATGGGACAGCTACGACTCTTGTGCTATACACTGCAATTCTATGCACTACTGTGCTCTACTGCGCGTTATGATGTTCTGCTCGTCTCTGGGGTAGCTAGCAATAGAGGTCGCGGCACGTTATGTTTAGTTACTCAACGCTTGGTTATGTTCGGTTGTGTGAGGTTTGGTTAGGGTAGCTCTGGCTTTTGTGCCATATGCTGCTATTCGGTGGATTTCTGCGCTACACATTGATGTACTATGATTTGCCCGTCTCCCTGGAGGCCGGAAATAGAATCCTCGGCAGGATAGGATGAGTTTGGTCACGCTTGGCTTGGTAAGGTTAGGTTACATTTGGTTAGGGTGGCATCGACTTTTGAACTAAACACTGCTATTCGGTGGACTTCTGCGACATACAGTGCTCTAGTACGTTCTGCTAGTCTCTTAGGTGGCAAGCAACCGTGGTACAGTCTCGTTAGGTTGAGTTATGTTACGTTTGGTTATGTTACGGTT
>NW_016920636.1:0-682 GCF_001483705.2 Eufriesea mexicana
TGAGTTAGGTTTCGGTTGGTTTGTCTAGGCTGGGACTTGTATGGTTACGGTAACTTTGTCTTTCGCGATATACACTGCTCTTCGGCCGATACCTGCGCCCTGCATTGCTCTACTAGCGTCTGCTTGAATCTGTGCAGGCCAGCAATAGCGGTCGTGACAATTTCGGCTGAGGTAGGTCACGTTTGGTTAGGCCAGGTTAGGTTAAGTTTGGTCAGGATGCCTTTCACTTTTGTGCTAAACACTGCTATGCGGCGGACTTCTGCGGCCTACAGTGCCCTACAATACTCTGCATGGCTCTGCGGAGTTCAGCAATGGTGGTCTCGGCACGTTAGGTTTATGTAAGTTACGCTACTTTGTGCTATGTTTGGCAAGGTTAGGACAGGATAGGCTTGACTTTTGTGCTATACGCTGCTCTTTGGATTGGCGGTTTTCTACGCTCTACTGGTATCTAATATTACGAGCTTTGCTCTGCGAATTCCAGGAATAGTGGCCGCGGCGCCACCTTGTGCTAGTTTCCGTTTGGTTAGGTTAGGTTTCTTTGGGCGTGGTTGTGATATCTATGACTTTCGTACACTACTAAGCCGTCATTTGGTCCTCTGCGTTCTACTCGATGACGATGGGGAGGCCAGCAATGGTGTGCTAGATACGACAGGTTTGTATGGTTTACGTTTGGTTGTGTTAA